>NC_070597.1:1921889-1971770 GCF_027409825.1 Scomber japonicus | reverse complement strand
TTTTTCATCTCTTTTCAAGCTGAGTGTTGCTGAGTGTTTGTGAGATTAGTTTCAGACGTGATAAAAAGGATTTCATATTAAAGGGTTAGAGTGAATCATGTGTTGGTTAGAAGCTGCTGAGCATGATGATGATTGTTAATGAGGTCATTATCTTTAATCCTCCATCAGTGCATCTATCTGCTGCTGCTGTTCTTCTTTAGGCCTCTAGGTGTCAGCGTTGAGCAGTGAGGAGATTTAACCCTCCTGAGAGAGGGAGGAAAGGAGGAAGGAAGGAAGGAAGGAAAGGAGTAAGGAGGGAGGGAGGAAGGGTTAGGATCATCTGCTGCTGCTGTTCTTCTGTAGGCCTCTAGGTGTCAGCGTTGAGCAGTGAGGAGATTTAACCCTCCGGTTGTCCTCAGGTCAAGGAAGGACAGAAGGAAGGAAGGAAAGGAGTAAGGAGGGAGGGAGGGAGGAAGGGTTAGGATCATCTGCTGCTGCTGTTCTTCTTTAGGCCTCTAGGTGTCAGCGTTGAGCAGTGAGGAGATTTAATTCCACCATGAAGCTGAAACAGATCATCAGTCTGCACAGTGAGACTCTTATTGTTTAAGTTTACTTTTAGTTTAACAACAAAGAGAGACACAGAATAAATGATGGAAAAATAAAAATGACCAAAAACAACAGAGAGAGTTTTCACTTCTTTTGAGGAGCATCGGTTACCTAGCAACGGTCGCTATGGTTGAACCCATTTTGAATGTAAGCAGCTGATCACACTGATAGTTTATTTAGTCACTGATGCAAATAAGCTGCCTGGAAAGTTGATCAGTCATGGATGAATCAATGCTGGAGTGGTACTTTGATAACTTCATCGTTAATGTGAGTATAAAACCTGCAGCTGTGATCTAACCTCAGAGTTTAATAGTAGAAGCTTTATAGTTAATGTGAGTAAAGGGTTATTATTATTATATTTAGGGTCAGACAACATTATAATGATATTTAGATATGACTCTCTGAGCCATAAAAGGCATTAAAGACGATTAAAAACTATTTAAGACATAAATACAACACTGATCATCTATGAGGGCATTAAAGTGTGATGTGTGTTATAACAGTGTAGGCCAAATGTAAAGAACTGAAACTATTTAACCACTTAAGGAGAGAGTTTTGATTTGTAGTCCTAGAGATGATCAGACCATGTTCAATAGTTCAACAGCTCAGAGGAAGAAGCTGTTTGTCTGAATTCATGAACCAAAAAAAGGAAAGAATTTGAGAAAATTGGAAAAATGTAATATATATATATATATATATATATATAAGAATATGAAGAAAGTTAAAAGAAAACAATCTCTGTCTCTCTCTCTCCCTCTGTCTCTCTCCCTGTCTCTTTCTCTCTCTCCCCCCTTTTTTTGTCTCTCTCTCTCTCTGTCTCTCTCCCCCTTCTGTCTGTCTGTCTCTCTCCCCCCCTCTGTCTCTCTCTCTCTCTCCCTCTCTCTCTCTCTCCGTCTCTCTCTCCGTCTCTCTTTCTCTTTCTCTCTCTCCCTTTCTCTCTCTCTCTCTCTCTCCCCCCCCTCTGTTTCTCTCTCTCTCTCGCTCTCTCTCCCTGTCTTTCTCTCTCTCCATCTCTCTCTCTCTCTCTCTCCCCCTCTTTTTGTCTCTCTCTCTCTCTCTCTCTCTCTCTCTCTCTCTCTCTCTCTCTCTCTCTCTCTCTCTCTCTCTCTCTCTCTCTCTCTCTCTCTCTCTCTCTCTCTCTCCCTCTCCCTCTCCCTCTCCCTCTCCCTCTCCCTCTCCCTCTCCCTCCCTCCCTCCCTCCCTCCAGGACTCCCTAAAGATAAAGGAGGAGGTGGAGGTGAGGGAAGAACCGAGTGAAGAACCGATCAACCAGCTGGATGAAAAACGCATCATACAGGAAATACTGAGCCAGGACTTCTCAGGTTTCATTAGAGATTCCTTCCTTCCTTCCTCCTTTCCATCCTCCCTCCCTCCTTAATCCTTTCCTTCCTTCCTTCATTCCTTCTCTCCTAAATTCCTTCCTCTTTTCATCCTTCCTCCTTTCCTTCCTTCCTCCCTCCCTCCTTCCCTCCTCCTTTCCTTCCTTCCTTCCTTCCTTCTCTCCTTCCTTCCTTCCTCGTTACTCCTTTCCTTCCTTCCTTCTTTCCTCCCTCTTTTCCTACTAACTCATTTCCTTCCTCCTTTCCTCCCTCCTTCCCTCTTTCCCTCCTTACTCCTTTCCTTCCTTCCTTCCTTCCTTCTCTCCTTACTTCCTTCCTCTTTTCATCCTTACTCCTTTCCTTCCTTCCTCCCTCTTTTCATCCTTACTCCTTTCCTTCCTTCCTCCTTTCCTCCTTACTCCTTTCCTTCCTTCTTTCCTTTCTTCTCTCCTTCCTTCCTTCCTTCCTTCTCTCCTTACTTCCTTCCTCTTTTCCTCCTTAATCCTTTCCTTCCTTTCTTCTCTCCTTCCTTCTCTCCTTACTTCCTTCCTCTTTTCCTCCTTACTCCTTTCCTTCCTTCCTCCCTCTTTTCATCCTTACTCCTTTCCTTCCTTCCTCCTTTCCTCCCTCTTTTCCTCCTTACTCCTTTCCTTCCTTCCTTCCTTCCTTCTCTCCGTACTTCCTTCCTCTTTTCATCCTTCCTACTTTCCTTCCTTCCTTCCTTCCTTCCTTCATTCCTTCTCTTCTTACTTCCTTCCTCTTTTCCTCCTTACTCCTTTCCTTCTTTCCTTCTCTTCTTACTTCCTTCCTCTTTTCCTCCTTACTCCTTTCCTTCCTTCCTTCCTTCCTTCTCTCTTTACTTCCTTCCTCTTTTTGTCCTTCCTCTTTTCCTCCTTATTCCCTTCCTTCCTTCCTCCTGTCCTTCCTCCTGTCCTTCCTCCTGTCCTTCCTTGACCTGAGGACAACAGGAGGGTTAAGTAGTCAGTGTATATATTCTTTAAATATGAAATGATGATCTTTGGTTTGTTTCAGTTGACACCAAACCGACAGACACTGCCAGCACCAGCCGGGACTACAACTCCCAGAATTCATCAGCAGCCGCCATTGTTGACCCTTCGACCCCCAAACCAGAAGTCTTCCCAACCATACAGTAGGTCACCACCAGGTTATAGTTTCCACTTTTCTGAACCAATGTTGGATTAAAATATGATTTGAGAGTTCGTTCTTGATCTTGGGAACAGTAGTTAGAGTCAGTTTAGTAGCTGTTCTGGAGCTTTCGATCACAGAAGTCGATCCTGTGTTGTTGTAAAAGTCGGCGCGGATGCAGTGTCGGTGTGTTTGTGTGCAGGAACGTCGTCTCCACGGTGAAGCTGGGTTGTCAGTTGGACCTCAGAGCGATCGCTAGCAAAGTCTGGAACGTAAAGTACGACCCAAAGGTACAAACCACAGATTCTGACTTCCTGCTACAGACTCTGAGTCTCTACTTTATCTTCTACTGGTCCTTTATGCAGCCGCTCAGTTCAGCCTCTGTCTATTAACAGGCCGTTTTAGCTCCTGTCTCTTTAAGTCTTTTATATTCTGTTCTTGGGCTGTATGACGTACAACAGATGCAATATTTGACCTACATGTTCTTCTCTCTGTTTCAGTCTTTCCAGGCGCTCATCATGATGATACGAAAGCCACGAGCTACAGCGCTTTTGTACAAAACTGGGAATATGGTCTGTACAGGAACCCAAAGGTCTGTGTGACACTGACTAAACTAAAACTAGAACAGTTATCAGGACGCTGTATGAACTTCCTGTCTCTCTCTCTCTCCGGTGTTTGTCAGTGAGGAGTCGTCGTATATAGCAGCCAGGAGGGTCGCCCGCATCGTGCAGAAGCTTGGCAACCCGGTCCGCTTCCTGAACTTCAAGATCCAGACCATGGTGGGCACTGCCAAAATCTTTCCAGTCACTCTGGAGAAACTTGCGCTGGCCCACCGCATGCACTGCAGGTCAGGAGACTCTAGCTATACAGTACTGTACTGTACATTTCTTTCTTTCCTTTTTATATGATTTAGGATCACTTCATTTTGTTTGTCTGATATTGAAATACAGTTGTGGGAAATGCTTGCTACCGAGGGTCAGATGAGAAAATTCAAATGAGGTTTTATGTAGGTTCAGGATGTGGTTAGCCTGGTTTACATTAACATTGGAAGTAGAGGTCTAGTTAAAGGGGAAAGACAATAAAAATAATTATGAGCCAAACAAGTGTTTCTCTCCTTGAGTAGAAAGTCAGACTGTCAGTTTATGAATGATGACACGTCTGAACCCTTAAATTTAGTTCGTACCTCAAGAGAAACTTCTACATACAACAAAATACTGAATGAAACTTTCTTAAATCATTCCTACGAGCCTCTGAAAAACAAACTTGTTCATTTGATTGATGTTGGTTCACTGCTGGTTTCTGTGGCTGCCAGTTTTAGCAGAATCTATTGGGTATGAACCTTGTTTGATCCGAGTTGATCAGCTTTGTAATATGTTTTTGAAATGTTTATGCTTAAATACTGGTCAATAATTGTTTGGTCATTGCCGATCAACCTTTCTCAACCTTTCCTTCTTCATGAATCACAGCTATAATGACCTGTGACCATAAACTGACTAAACATAGATACTGAGTCTGGTTTTGTGTTTGTTTCACTCTCCAGTTATGAACCCGAGCTGTTTCCCGCCCTCTTCTACAAAGTGATGCCGGGCATCAGTGTGACCGTCTTTTCAAGCGGGAGGACGTCTGTGAATGGTAACTAAGCTGTGTTTATCCTGTGTCCGTGTCAATAATCACATCTATATACTTTTCATCAACAGAAAACCACAGAAAGAGTGTTCCTTTAGAAGGTTCTGGTGGTTTCTGATTAAGTTCTGGGGTTCCTTTAAATGGTTCTAATGATCCTTTGGAGATCTTGTGGTCATTAAGAAGGTTCTATAGCAGGCGGGGAGCTCTGGTCCTCTGAAATGAAGCCAACCAGGAAGTAACTTAGAGCTGCATTCTATCAAAAGGCCACCAGGGGGCGACCGTCTCTATACAAGTCAATGGAGAATTCACCAACTTCTCACTTGATTTCTAACCTCAGTAAACGTTTTCAAAATGTGTTTATGGTCTCAATCGCTAGTTTAAAGCCTTCTTCAATGCAGTATGATGTTCATTTGGGACATTTTGGCCTCCCTGATTTTATATGTGACGATAAAGCAGGGTATGCATTAGGGCGTGGCTACGTCCTGATTGACAGGTTGATTGACCAATGACCTCAAAATCCAGCCCTGGCAACCATAGCAACCTCCCCGCTCCGCCCATGGCCCCGCCTCATGCCCGTATAAGTAGAATCCGTGTTTTTATTTTTCCCAGCATGCACCTGAAATTTTCTAGAGCCACTTTACATGTTTCCAGTGCACCATGAGGAGGTCTTCTGGTGGTTATTTTAGAGTTATCCTTTAAGAGTTTCTAGAGTTTACTAAAGAGGCTCTTTGTCCCCTGGGTAATTGTAGTGTTCCTTTAAAAGGCTCTGTCACCTCAAAGGAGGCTCTGGAGGCCCTTTGCCCATTCTAATGTCTACCTCTATTGTGGTGATTGAGAAGGTTCTTGGTTCCCTTTATATAGTTCTGCTGCTGTTTTGTGGTGTTAGTGATCACAGATGAGTCTGTTCTGTAGGTTCCCTAGGTAGTTCTAGTTTTCCTTTAGGGGGTTCAGGTTATTAAGGAGGCTTTAGAGTTCCCTAGGTGGCATTAGTGTTCCTTTTGGAGGCTCTCTAGTGGTTTCTGAGGAGGTTTGGAAGGACTTTTAGGTGGTTCTAATTACGTAGTTCTCATGTTTCATGAGGTTTTAGTGGTCGATGAAGGAGTTCTGGAGGTTCCTCAGCTGGTTCTTGTAGTTACTGAAAATATTCTAAGTAGTTCTTGAAGTAACGAAGGAGATTATAGTAATGCTTAAGGTAATTCTAGTTCAAGGGTTCATTGAGGAGGTTCTAGAGATCCGTAGGTAGCTCAAATGTTCCCTTGGGGATTTGTGGTCATTGAGAAGGTTCTAGGTGTAAGAGGATCTAGAACAGTGGTTCTCAAAGTGGGGTAGTTCTAGGCTTCCTGTAGAATGGTCTTGTAATAACTGAAGAGGCTCTACAAGTCTTTTAGGTAGTTCTCGTGTTCCTTTTACAATGTTCCAGGGGTCTAGTACATACTGTGGTATTTGAGAAGATTCTTTGGGTAGTTATAATATTATTTAAGATGTTTTAGAGGTTGTTGAGAAAGTTTCAGAGGTCTTTGGGTTGATCATTAAGAGGTTATCACACTTAGTTTCATTATATCTGAATGTAAATACAGAATATCTGATGATCCACTCTTTCTCTCTTGTGCTCTTTCCAGATTTTATCATCTTTGTTTTACTTTTTTAGCTCTGCAGAATTGAATTTGTCAGCTACATTTTTAAATAGTCTTCACAGATAAAGTTCTAATTTTAAAGTCTTTCTGTTAAATTTCAGGAGGTAAAACGCGAGCTGACATCTGCAAAGCGTTTGATATCATCTATCCAATTCTGTGCTGCTTTAGGAAACCCGAACACTGACAGGAGCTCCAGATCATTTTAATGTTATATGTATTATGTTTAATAAATAAATGTTTGTTTTAGAGCCAGTGATGTTTAGATGTCCAAGAGGATTGTGTGTTCAATCACTCACAAAGACTGTGAGGAAAAAGCATGTAAGCAGACCTTTACTGTAGTTATCGTCCATTCTTTTGTCAAGCTACTATGTCCGAGGTAAGGTCTTTGTCCCTGAAACTAAAAACTGATGACTGAAATTATATGTTTCACCTGGATGATCCACTGCAGTTTGCATATAAGAGCAACAGAGGCAAAGATTATGCTGTTCTGACTCTGCTTAATACTAATAACAATACTAATATAAGATATCATTTATAAAATATTGGAACTGGAACCTGGAGGAGAAGTCAGTTTCCTGCTGTCAGCGTCAGCATAATAAAAACCTCAGGGTTCGGGTCAGGTCATTGGTGAGTGTGCAGTAAATCAACCTGTGTGACTGTTTAGCTGTGAGGACGTGTTGCATTAATCTGTGGTTACACCCAAACACAGGCGACAGGAGGTCAGCATGAAAAAAAAAAAGTAGGTTGTTTTCTTTCACATGAGAAAAATAACCACACAGACACGTAGACCTGGTTTCTGTAACTGCCACTAAGCACGTAGACCTGTTAGATAGAAGTGTTGCCACAGTATTTGCAGTATTTGTTAACTGCAGTGTGAGAATAACCAACAACAGCTAACAACATAAAACAATCTGACCGAAATGACTTCAGTGGTTTTAACTATAACTCACTCAGGCCTCGCTGAGAGTGAGAATGAAAGACACAACTGTTTTAATAGTGTGTGTGTGTGTGTGTGTGTGTGTGTGTGTGTGTGTGTGTGTGTGTGTGTGTCTGTGTGTCTGTGTGTGTGTGTGTGTGTGTGTGTGTCTCCTCCTTCCTTCTTTCTTCACTCCGTCCCCTTTTCTTCCTTCCTTCTGTCCTTCTTTCCTTCCTCCTTCTCTCCTCCCTTCCTCCCTCCTTTCCTTCTTCCTTCTTCCTCCCTTCCTTCCTCCTTCCTTCCTCCCTCCTTTCCTTCCTTCCTTCTTCCCTTCCTCCAGATCATCATCATCATCATCATCATCATCATCATCATCATCAGCTCTTACATGAACAAGAAAAAGGTAGAAATCAAAAGCTGGGACTCACACTCATATCGGTGTGTGTGTGTGTGTGTGTGTGTGTGTGTGTGTGTGTGTGTGTGTGTGTGTGTGTGTGTGTGTGTGTGTGTGTGTGTGTGTCTGTGTGTGTGTGTGTGTGTCTGTGTGTCTGTGTGTGTGTGTGTGTGTGTGTGTGTCTCCTCCTTCCTTCTTTCTTCACTCCGTCCCCTTTTCTTCCTTCCTTCTGTCCTTCTTTCCTTCCTCCTTCTCTCCTCCCTTCCTCCCTCCTTTCCTTCTTCCTTCTTCCTCCCTTCCTTCCTCCCTCCTTTCCTTCCTTCCTTCTTCCCTTCCTCCAGATCATCATCATCATCATCATCATCATCATCATCATCATCATCATCATCATCATCATCATCAGCTCTTACATGAACAAGAAAAAGGTAGAAATCAAAAGCTGGGACTCACACTCATATCGGTGTGTGTGTGTGTGTGTGTGTGTGTGTGTGTGTGTGTGTGTGTGTGTGTGTGTGTGTGTGTGTGTGTGTCTGTGTGTGTGTGTGTGTGTGTGTGTGTGGGGGGGGGGGGGGGGTCTGTGTGTGTGTGTGTGTGTCCATTTGTCCTATCACATCCCAGCAGCTACAGTACACGCTCTGTATTGTGTTTTACTGGCAGGTTGTGTCGTCATTCTTTATCTAACTTGAGCAGCATGTGTGATTAAATTAATTAATTAAATCCCAAAGTAATGACTAAAGTAATGACTGTATGTTAGATGATTGTTAGAAGGCAGGAAGGGGAAGTCTGTCTGTGTAATATTTCTTTCCAGTGACTTAATTTCTTCTTCTCTCCTTCATCAAAGCAAATTAATAATTGAGACAAAGGACATTAATAAATGGACGTCTGACACAAAAGCTTATTGTCAATATTAAAAATGACTGTTATTACTTTAAGGGAGGTCTGTTGTTAACCCTCCTGTTGTCCTCGAGTCAAGGAAGGAAGGGAGGTAGGAAGGATGGAATGGAATGGAAGAAGAAGGAAGGAAGGAAAGAAAGGATGGAGGAAAGAAGGAGGGGAGAAAGGTAGGGGGGAGGAAAGGAAGAGAAGGAGGGAGGGAAGAAAGGGGGATGGAGGAAGGAAGGGAGGATAGAGACAGGAAGGAAAGAAAGAGAGAAGGAGGGAGGGAGAAAGAAAAAGAGGAAGGGAGGAAGGTAGGGGAGGAAAGAAAGAGAGAAGGGGGGAAGAAAGAGGGATGGAGGAAGGAAAGGAGGAAAGGAGGAAGGAAGGAAGGAAGGGAAGAAAGAGAGAGAAAAGGAAGGAGGGAGGAAGGACAGATAGAAGGAAGGAAGGAACAGTCAAAACAGACGGGGTCAATTTGACCCGGGAGGACGACAGGAAGGTTAAGGGATTACATAAAGAGTCTGTTGGATGTTCAGTATCTCAGTCAAAGACTCTTCAACATGCAGTTTGGGGGATTCAGGGATCGAACTGTTAGATTTCACATATGTGCATTATGATGAGAGGCTCCCAAGGAAGATGTAAATAGTAAATGGACTGTACTTATATAGTACTTTTATGACTTGAATCTCCTCCAAGATACGATGTTCCTATTAACCCTCGTGTCGTCCTCCCGGGTCAAATTGACCCTGTCCGTTTTGACTGTTCCTTCTTCCTTCCTTCCCTCCATCTCTTTCTTTCCTCCCTCCTTTCCTTCCTCCCTCCTTTACTTCCCTCCTTCCCTTCCTCCCTTTACTTCCCTCTTCCTTCCCTCCTTCCTTCCTCCTTTCCTTCCCTCCTTCTCTTTCTTTCCTCCCTCCTTTCCTTCCTCCCTCCTTTACTTCCCTCCTTCCTTCCTCCCTTCCTTCTTCCTTCCCTCCTTCCTTCCTACTTCCCTCCTTCCCTCCCTCCTTCCTTCCTCCCTTCCTTCTTCCTTCCCTCCTTCCTCCTTCCTTCCCTCCTTCCTTTCCTCTCTCCTTTCCTTCCTTGATTCTTCCTCCCTCCCTTCTTTCCTTGACTCAAGGACAACAGGAGGCTTAAGGTATAAAATTGATCATAATGGCAAAAAAATGTACTGCTTTACTTGATAAAGAGAAGTGATACATTCTTGTTTTCTCTGGTCATTCATATCACACATACTAGTTTCTACTTTTATCATTTCTATCAAAGTATGGGCCTACCAACAAGCTTCAGTTCTACCAATTCTATCTAGCCCTACCAACTCAAGGCACATACGATTGAAAAACCACCTTAACCAACAATGCTCCTCCTAGCAGAGTGTTTAAGAGTTTGTATCTCCTGGTGCACGTTGGCTGTTTAACCCTCCTGTTGTGTTCGAGTCAAGGAAGGAAGGGAGGAAGAAGGAAGGAAAGGAGTGAGGGAGGGACGGAGGGAGGGAGGAGGGAAGGAAGGGGGTAAAGGAAAGAAGGAAGGAAGGGAGTAAAGGAAAGAAGGCAGGGAGGAAGGAAGGAAGGAAGGAGAGAGAGGAAGGAATGACAGAAGGAAGGAAGGGGGATGGAGGGAGGAAGGGAGGAAGGAAGGACGGAAGGACGGAGGAAAGACGTAAATAAGGAAGGAAGGTAGGAGGGAGGGAGGAAAGAAGGTAGAGGGTGGGAGGAAGGAAGGAAAGAAGGTAGGAGGGAGGGAGGAAAGAGAGGAAGGTAGGGGGGAGGAAGTACAGAAGGAAGGAAGAAAGGGGGATGGAGGAAGGAAAGAAGGAAGGGAGGAAAGAGAGAGGAAGGACAGATAGAAGGAAGGAAGGAAGGAAGGCAGAAACAGTCGAAACAGACGGGTCAATTTGACCCAGGAGGACGACAGGAAGGTTAAGGGTTAACTCTAACCAAGTGGTTTTGTGCCTAATCATAACCAGCTTTCAACCACAGTGGTAAAGGGAATGTATTTATACTGTATAGCGTTTTTAGTCATTATGAGCACACAAAGCTTTTACACTACTTGTCTCAGTCACTAAACATTCATACAGTGATGACAGGTTGACACAGCAACAGGGAGCTTGAGTATCTTGGCCAAGGACACATGGGGCGGCTGGGGCGGCTGTGGCTCAGGAGGTAGAGCAGTCGTCCTCCAATTGGAAGATTGGTGGTTCGATTCCCGGCTCCTCCAGTCAACATGCCGATGTGTCCTTGGGCAAGACACTTAACCCCAAATTGCTCCCGTTGCTGTGCCAACGGTGGGTGAATGTGAATGAATGATTAGGTTCCCTCCTGATGGGCAGGTTGGCACCCTGCGTGGTAGCTCCTGCCATCAGTGTATGAATGTGTGTGAAAGGGTAAATGATTGTAATGTAAAGTGCTTTGAGTGGTCGCAAAGACTAGAAAGGCGCTATATAAGTACAGTCCATTTAGCATTTACCATTTACATCGACATGTGGAGGAGGAGCCAATCATCCAACTGGTGGACATCCGCTCTACTTTCTGAGCCACAGCCGGCTTAGTAGACAATGGTACTACGTGCAGTAAATCAACCTCTGTGTTGGTTTAAATGTGACGTGTTAGATTAATCTGTATGTGGTTACATTCAGTCACACGTAAGCATGAAAAAAAAGATGTTTGTTTGAAAAGGTGTTTGTTTCCTTTCACACGGGAATATAATGTTCAGATGCACAAACGTGGCTGTAAAGCACGTAAACCTCTTAGTAGCATTTCTACATTTTCATACAATCATTTCTTTCTTTCCTGACACACATGAAAAACTGACACAGAGACACACTCTGAAGCAGCTGAGCAAGCAAACTAATTCAGAGTTAGACAGATAGAAAGACAGTGTTATAGGATGATAGGTGGACAGTCCGGAGGCTCGAAGGAGGAAATCCAACACCAAACAAAAGGTTTCTCACCTGAGTCTGAGAAGAGCAACACTCCACAGTTTTACATCTCATCTTATAGTATGGACAGACGGAGACTCTTCACCACCACTGCTCCTCCATTTCTAGGCAAAATCACATTCAGAGACTTTATTTTACAAACTAACCTCTTAATTATTTTTCATGGCTCATAAAGGAGTATCTTGTTTCGTTTCATATGAAGTGCTCCCCACATCTTTCATATGAAGTGCTACCCACATCTTTCATATGAAGTGTTACCCACATCTTTCATATGAAGTGCTACCCACATCTTTCATATGAAGTGCTACCCACATCTTTCATATGAAGTGCTACCCACATCTTTCTTCCGGTGTCTGCATGTGAAAAAAAACACAGCAGAATAAAAAAAAACAGATTACAACCACATCAGCAAGCGTATCTTTATGTGGCTCCTTATATGGCTGTGATTAGTAGTGTAGAGACTAGTATAAAAGTAACTTCACACTATCACAGTTCATCAGACTGGAAGCTCCACTGAGAAGTAAAGAGGACTCTGATCTGCACAGCTACACAAGGTAAGGACGAGCCTGGCTCTTAGACTGTATAAGTACAAGTATAAGTATATATATAAGTATAAGCTTATTATAGAGATTAAAGCTCATCTATGGATGTTTTCAGACTTGTTTGAAGGACAGGGATTTGTGCCACAACTCACAATGGGTTAGGGTTAGTGCTATATAAAAAGTTATTGATATTACTGTCATCATTATCATTATTATTATTAGTTACTTAAAACTGTAAACGGACTGTTGAAGCTTGCTCCTATCTCAGTCAAGCATATCTTGCTTAATGTGAGGAATTTGCTTCTTGCTTTTACAGTAGTGTGACATCTATTAGAAAATAAATAGTTGCTAGGCCTCACAGCTGATGGTCCGCCAAAAGAAAAAGGGGCTGTCAAGTCAAAATTTGAAATGACTAGAGAATCTGAACTCTGCAAAATCGTATCGGAGAGTAAATCGACGACCTGTTGCCTCGACCCTCTCTCCAGTACACTTTACCACCAAACCTTGAAGTTTGAAGTAACTCGAAAGTTGTTTTTAACCAGATTAATATCTTCCTGAGTGTAAAATACATTATTGAAACATTCAAATCAGGCTTCAGGACTAACCACAGCACAGAAACGGTCCTTGTTGAATTAACGCTGATGCTAATAAGGTCTCTGTGCTGATTCTGTTAAGTTCAGTGTTTGACACAATTGACCGTGGTACTCTTATATATCGCCTTAAGAACTGGGTTGGGCTGTTTGGAACTGTCTGAAAGTGGTTCAGATATTATGTTTTGTCACTATTGGAGATAATGTGTCAGGAAATATGATTTGCCTTTTGGTGTTGCTCAGGGAAGCTGTCTTCGTCGTCCTTATTGTCCGTGCTCCCACGATAATCTGATAATGTTCACCGTTAAGCAGATGACACCCAGATATACATTTCACTCGAGCTTAATGATGACAACGGTCTGAGCTCTCTGACTGACAGCTGGGATGAATGCAGTTCAACTCATTCAAAATTGTGCTGTTAGACTTTTAACAAAAACAGGATTAGAATTGATTTTAAGATTTGTTTATTTGTTTTTTAAGCTCTAAATGGTTGTTGGGGACTGGCCGACATTGGAGACTCTGTCGTTTTACAATCTTTCACGAGCTCTAAGGTTATGTATGTAGTGTGTAGTCGGCTCACATTTCAGATGTCTATAAGTTAACAGCTCCACCAAATAGTGATTTTTCCATCTAAAGTTCTCACATGCTTTCATTTCAATAAATGTTCAAATGATCCAATATTTCAGCAAAAATCAAAGATTAGAGAAAAAGTCCAAAAACTGAAAACACATTTGTGAATCAGAACTTTGTTTTTTCTTCTTTCCCATTAATCATCTCAGCAGCCCTCACATTTATCTGCTGACCCTTTGGAGGGGCTCCACCCCTAGGTTGGGAACCACTGGACTAAACTAGCTAACTGTATATAATTGGTTTGATCTGTGTTGTGTTGTGTTCCTCAACAGGTTGAAGAAATCCCTTCAAACATGATGAAAATACGTGCACAGGGTCGACCCTTCACCTTAGGGATGCTCTATGATGCCTGGAACAATGAACTGATCCCAGGTAGAGTTTGATGTGTACAGCATAATAATATAATTATTTACTCAAACCATTTATTTAGAAAAGTTATCAAATTTATTAGCTAGAATACAGATTTGAATTCTGTACTGCGCAAAAGAAAAGACAATTTCCTACACTCCGCAAATAATTTAAGGAACAGTAAATCATCTCTTTGGGACAGTGCAAGCCTGCTTATGGAGCTGTTGCTTTGTGCTTAATCACTTTCAAGGCGATCATAGTAATGCTTCCTCTGTTATTTTATGTGTATTTTAATGTTTTTTCTAGTCAATTAAAAGTATTTTACTAGATGAGAGGCAGGGTGCACCCTGTCAGTCACAGGACAGACAAATATAGAGATAGACAGCCAGTCACTTGCATTCAGACTTACAGACATTTTAGAGACACTAATCAACCTGCATATTTTTGGTCTGTGAGAGGAGCATGAACAGAACATGTAAACTCCGTACTGAAAAGCTCTGATATAAAAGTCTAATCCCTGTATCTGTATCAGCATTACTGTATCTGCACATACAGTATACAGTGCTGTATCTGTTAACCAGATAATTATGGTGAGCTAGAACTCAAGTCATCATAATCACAACATGTTGATCTCACTGCACAGCCCATTCTCACCCAATGGTATACAAATAACACGGGCTTAAACTTGGGTATATGGTCATGTGACTTCAGGCCACTCATTATCCCAGACAGGTGCACCTTGGCTGTAGGTTGTGTCAGAAACCTCTACTCTGCTTTGGTTAGATTTGGACACCAAACAAAATGGTTCTTTTTCTGCTTTAACACATGGTTGATGTGTAATTTCTGCAGGTGCAATGTTATGGGATGAAGAAACTCTACAGAAGAACACAACTGAAGCCCAGCAACCCAAATGTGAGCTTCAGAGCTTGGCAGTTGACACCACTGATTCCAAGTCTTGTCTGCTGGATGTTGATGCTTCTCTGAAGGCCGGTTTCCTGGGTAGACTGTTTGAAGTTGGAGGATCTGCCAAGTACCTGAATAATAATAAGAAATTCAAAAATAAGAGCAGAGTAACACTTAAGTACAAAGCTACCACCAAGTTCAAGCAGTTGAAGTTGACACCTACAAACGTGGACGAGCAACAGAAAGATCTTATTGAGAAGAGCTCAGCAACACATGTGGTCACTGGCATCCTTTATGGAGCAAATGCTTTGTTTGTATTTGGCAGTGAGAAGTTAGAAGCTGCAAGAGTGAACGACATCCATAGCAGCATGGAAACTGTTATGAGTAAGATTCCAACATGTGATGTTGCGATGAATGCTCAACTCGAGCTCACAGATGAAGAAAAAGCCCTGACAAACAAATACTCCTGCAAATTCGATGGTGACTTTATCCTTGACAGCAACCCTTCAACATTTCAAGAAGCAGTGAATACCTGCTCACAGCTTCCAAAGCTGCTGGGAGAAACAGGAGAAAAGTCTGTTCCACGGAAGGTCTGGTTGACGCCACTACCAAATTTCGACTCTAAAGCTGCACAGCTCATGAGTGAGATCGCTGTTGGACCAGTGAGGAAAATTGAAAAAGCTGTAGAAGATTTAAGAGAAACGGAAATGAGATGCAACGATTATCTGACAGATGAAGAGGTCAAGAAACTTCCACAAATTAAAGAAAAATTGAAAAAGTTCCAAGAATTATGCAACGATTACATATCTAAGCTTCAGCAAACAGTTAAACAAAAATTACCCTCCATCCGTGCAGGTGAACTAGCTGCGAGCTCATTGGAAGAACTCTTTGCAGACCGAGACAAGTCACCATTCAGTCATGAAAAACTAAACAAGTGGATGGATCATAAAGAGGGAGAGATCAAGGCCATCATGTTCTGTCTAGGCCTGATACAGGGAACAAACACAAAGATTGTCCAAGATCAGTCAGAAGTAGAAAAGGAGCTTCTTGCTCCAGGTGTAGAAGATGCTCTGTGCTTTGTCTTCACCTCTCTGGGAAGTGCTGACCCCTGCCTTGATGCGATGTCCAACCACTTGGATTCGCCTGAATCAGAAAGTACCAATGAAGACCACTGGGACTTCTCAGATAAAATGCTAGATGAAATGAAAGAGAAAGCCAAAACCTTCCATGATGTTGCCAAAGGCCTGAAGAACAGCACGAGATTCTGTTTCCTTGTAGCACCCATAGCAAATAAGAAATACACAGGAGCAACCATCTACCATTACAAGGACGGCAAACTGGTGTCTGATAATTTCACACAGCCTGACATACCTGATGTGGAGGCTGTAAAAGACAGAAGAGATTTAATCTGGTGTAAGTCATTTTTGGTTGTTTGAACCTTTAGAAACCTGACTGGGCATCAAACGCCTGGTATTAACCTGCGTCTCAGGTGATCCGATCATAAGTGGACAGCGCTAAATACAAGTGTGAAGGACCACCAAGATGCATTGTGATCTGACCATTTGCAAAGGTGGTCTGGGACACATCTGACCACATACCTTTTAAAGTGTAAACACTAATGTGTTCTTGAAATATTTTTATTAGTGTGGCTATTTGACCTTCTAGCAGAAGCGATGTAAGCAGCAACAAAATCTGGACACAAGTGTTTAGCTGGAGACGAATGATAAAGACTGGTGTGAACAGCAGTGTGTCTTGGCTGTGCACTTATCATCAGATGACCTGAGACGCATGTTAATGCCAGATATAAACAGAGTACAACAGTCACAAGCTTCATTTTGAGTATTACTTAGAAACAAGACATGAAGACATGCATGAATACTTGTTGGCTTATAAACTGTAGCTAAACACTTTACACTATGAATATGATTAAAACACTACAGCAAATGTGTACATAAAAATGTCACAGAAAGTTCATAATAACATAATATTATACACGTGTGTGGCATTGTAAACTATAGAGTGATGATGAGGATGATTAATAACAGATTGTGTTTTGATCTCTCCATTAGATGCCTGTGATCTCACTCTGGACTCAGACACAGCAAACAACTACCTCAATCTGTCTGAGGAAAACAAAAAGGTGGCCCATGGAGGACGGCAGGCGTATCCTGATAACCCCGACAGGTTTGACACACAACCCCAGGTATTGTGCAAAGAGGATCTACACAGGCGCCATTACTGGGAGGTAGAGTTCAGTAATGGTCACTTTGACGATGTTGGAGTGGCTGTTACATACAAGAGAATAGGCAGGAAAAGAGGTGGTACAGTGAGCAGGCTTGGACATAACGCCTTGTCCTGGTACTTTGGCTTCCATCAAGGGTTCCAGGCATGGCATGATGGTAAACAGTGCTTCGGCCCTCTTCCTGCAGTTGACCACAACCGAATTGGAGTTTATCTGGACTGGCCTGCTGGCACTTTGTCCTTCTACAGCGTCTCCTTTAACACACTGAAACACCTGCACACTTTCAACACCACATTCACTGAGCATGTTTATCCAGCAGCAGCAGTTTGGGTGAACTCAAACTATGTGAGCCTGTGTCGGTTTTAAACAGGAGCAGTAAGAGCCACATTTTGCACACAGCTTGTGGTTGCAGTACATTGATTTTTTTGTACTTGGTAAGGCTTTTTGCACATGTATGATGTTGTCCAACATGCAGTGCAAAAAAGAAAGTACTCAGTTTTAACAAGTATTACAGATACTGTTTTGATCATAGCAAGGCTCATTCTGGTTTTTGTATTATCTGTGTTTTTTACACCATTATAAATATTATATTCACATTTTATTATTTCCTCAAACATGAATTCTGATGCAAAACCTGCTTCTCAGTTGAGTCTGTGGTCAAATATACAAACAGCTACTCATACTCATATTTGAAGGGCCACATTCACACTGACTATTAAACCTTTCACTGTTTCATAGTAAATAACATGTTTTTTTCTTTTCTTTTCACCTGTTAGAATTTTGCATTTAGCATCTTAAAATCTCTGTGGTATGAATCTTGAGGTGAATTCTCATCTGATAACACTTGGAATGGAAAACTGAATATTCTTGTATTGTGGCTTAATCAGGGAGGCCAAAATGTCCCAAATGAAACATCATACTGCATTGAAGAAGGCTTTAAACTAGCGATTGAGACCATAAACACATTTTGAAAAAGTTTACTGAGGTTAGAAATCAAGTGAGAAGTTGGTGAATTCTCCATTGACTTGTATAGAGACGGTCGCCCCCTGGTGGCCTTTTGATATGGATCTTTATTTTCAGATGTAGTGGGACTCTCAATTTAATTTAGAAGTTTTTGTTTTATTTCATATTGCTACTCAAACTGAACCACCACTCTCTCATTAAAGATATAAGGAGTGAGTGGTGGAAAAATGATAATGTATTTAAATGTTCTATATTTTCTTTCTAAATGTTCAAAATATCAACCAGTCAATCTCACTGTGGTGATCTGATGCTGCAGTCACAACATTGTCTTGCTGAAGCTCTCCTGGATTGTGATATCATCACATTTCTGTAACACCTGTTGAACATCTGTACAACACCAATAAAGTGAAGTCCTGAGTTGACCACTGTGTGCAGCTTGGTTATTTCCTGTTTGTTAGAAAATCCAGTTCAGAGCAGTAAATCCCCTCTTAGTGTTTCCTGTTTCTCTGTGGTGGAAGTATAGTAACAAAAAGACTTTGCTACTAAAAACACTGTCACGTTGAAACATAGAAGATGAAGATTTGACTCATTCAGACGCTGAAGCTTCATTCTAATCTTCATTCTAATCTTCTTCTAATGGTCAAGGTACTTTTCACACAGCAGGTCTAGACTGTGACTCTTTCATTTACCAGCTTGTACAAATTCTAACACTGCAGGATTGTTGAACTAATCAGAATACTCTTGATGAATTGAGCTATATGAGTTACCAGCATACATAAATAATATCACTGAATATCAGATAATATAACTGGGCTATACAAAGTAAACTAGGACGGATCCATTTTAGTGGCTCAGTCATATACTGCAGCTGGTTATATTTTAGAAATGTGATTATTATCTCTTTTGGATCGTGACCCCGATGAAACCATGAACCTGAAGAAGTGGTGGACATCTCTGAAACTGAAATTAATGCTGGACATGATCCAGATCAACTAATTACAGTAAACAACAGATTGTTAAGGGAGCCATACTCCATAAATGTCTCCATGTAGAAGGCTTATCTTCATGTGTCAGGAGTGGCCCATAGCATGGAGGATACAGGTGGCTGCCTAACGTTACGGAGGCACCGCAAGATAAAGTTTCTCTGGTAGTAAGAATGATATATAAAAAATAGTGTTTACTGTTTCAGCTTGGGCACACAGACTGCGAGTGCTCCAACACATGACAATTGCGATTTTCAATGGGCGTCTTTGGCTGGGGCCGCCCAAACCCTAGGATCGCCACTACCGAGCATAGCGTGTAAATTAAAAAAAAAAATTGTGTTAAAGCTGCCGTCTGTAATTTTTTTGTTATATTTGCTAAAATTGTCATTATGATCTGACAGTAGAATAAGATACAGATGAGGTGTGACAGAATTCACTGTCTCTGGGTTTTGCCGGTGGTCGTAAAATGATTTGCAAGAATCCACCGCTCCGTAGTAAAACATCCAATCAGAGCCAAGTAACCAAGTAACCAAGTACAAATACTGTTACTCTCCGCCTCTGGTCATAATGAATGGCCAAGAGACATGCTGACATGGAGAGGACAGGAGCTTACGAGAAGTCCCAGGACTCTGTAAAATGTCTGGGTACGCGCCAGTTCCAAAATTAGTTCCTTGAGGTGTGGGCCTTACAGGAAACTACTTGGCTGACAAACGATCACTGCAATTTCCAATCAAACATAACTAGAACTCTTTATGATGAATGAACATGTCACCCAGTGCAGTGGTGTGGGTCAATGACATATTTTTGTTGCAGCAGAAAGTATGCAGCAACAGGTGCCATGCCCATCAAGCAGGTGTCACAAGATAAAGTCTGTCTGGGTGCCAGAAAATGAAATGTTGTGAAGTGTTTAGTGCCAATCTAGAATCTAGTCCAGGGCTCCAACATGCCATGGCTCCTGTGGCTGCTCGTATCTCCCTTCATATTTCTCTGGTCTATATGTGAGATAACAAATGCAGCAGCATTAAACTAAGATTGCAGCCATATCAGGAGGCGTGTCAGGAGGAGGAATCAGTAGTAGAGACTACAGGATATAAGTAACATCACAGTATCACAGACCATCAGACTACAGATCTACACCACTGCACCAGGTAAGGACAAACAGGGTGAAAAGCTTCACATTCAACTTGTTTAACATATTTACAAAACTAATAAGCTGATTGCTGGCTCTCTTTCTGGTTTTTCCCTCTCTGTCTGTGTCATAGGGGGGAGTTGTCTGTTTGTTTTAGATTTTTTGGGGGCGTTTTCGCCTTCATTGCAAAGTTAGTGGCCAAGAGGACAACAAAAGGGGACAGAAATGGGTTGTGCATGGATCAAAAGTCTCAAACCAGAGTGGAACCAGCGACTTTTAAGGTTTGTTGCATGCATTGTAACCAGTCAGATAGCAGGACACTGCTGTGTGATACAAATGTCAGATTATTTATTTATTTATTGTTATGTATTGTTTTTCCTTTTACACAGCATTTTATAAAGTAACACAACATGAACATGGGGTGTTTTCCGTCACAATATTACAGCAAAGTAATTAACCAATCAACTACATCTTGTTATAGAAAAGATACTTAAACAAAATAAGAGCGTTTCTGTGAAATGTACATTTTCCATTGCTTCCAGATGTCATTGAATTTAGATTGCTGGAGCCTCATTGAAAAAGTGATTCTTTCCATTACACACACATCGTAAAGAATATCATACCATTCATCTATAGATGGGATGTCTGGCTTGAGACATTTCTTTGTAATTGCTTTTCTAGCAGCTAGACTCAATATTCCCAATAAATATTTATTTTTCACACTTACATTAGCTGAGTGTACAAACCCAAAAAGAAGTTCGTCCCAGTTAAATGTAATGTCAGTTCCAAATATAGTTACTAGTTCTGAACAAACCTTGTGCCAGAAAATATTTATTTTTGGACAGGCCCAAAACAAATGGTAGTGATTGGCTTCCTGAGAACGACACAACCTCCAACAGCTAGAAGATCCTGTATGGTGGCCCTGCTGAGCAGGTGTCATGAAATACCTAATGAGACACTTCCAGCCCAAAGATCTCCATAAGTTTGAGCATGATGTCCTCCACTGAAATTCACAGTATTTAATCCAGGTATCTTCTGAAAGGCAGCTGTTGGTTTCCCTGTCCCATTTTTGTTTTATATATGTGGTATTCACTATTTGTATTTCCTGCAGGCCTCTGTAAAGTCTAGAGATGACTTTAAGCATGGAATCTGTCCCATAGGCACTGATAAACCCTTTTAATAAACTGTTTTCAAACGCCTATTGACTTTTAAACATCGTGCTGTTTAGTTGGTGGCGTACCTGAAGAAATCTAAAAAAGTCACTGTTGTTGAGACCATGTAGTCTTTTCAACATCTGAAAGCTCTTCAATGTTGTCTGTTTGAACAAGGTACAATATGAGGAGAGATGCCGGCTAACCCATCCCCTATACAGTAGTTGGCATCCATCTTATTTGGGGCAAAGTCAGGATCATAGCAGCACCATTTCAGAATCTTTACCCCTTCTAACATATCATTTCTAGCGATAATGTTTAACCATGTCTTCAATGATAAATTGATCCATTTATTTCCCGTTTCCATCAAGCATTTAATTAGTCTTTTATCTCCTATTCTTGCCTGAATTGGCATTGTCACCGATATGTTTTCTTCAATTTCCTTCCATCTGGCTTAAATCCTGGATTTAATGTCTTTTCATGCGCGTTCTCTAATTTTCCCAGTTCCGATTGTAACAGTTCAATTTTTGCTTTTCTCTGTTTTTTCAAATTCGAGCAGTAGCCTATGAGTTTTCCCCTTAGAACCACTTTGCATGCATCCCAAGGAGTCTGTGGAGATACTTCTCCGTTGTTGGTCTCGTCAAAATATTGCTTTATGTCTGTTCTTATTTGCCTCTAAGCTGATATTCAGGTCCACAGTGTCCAGTAAAATGTCCCGACTTCACATATTTATTCCATATGCCCTTAAAATTATTTACTTAATAGGTGTAGTATCACACAAATAACCTCACAGAAGATATGTTTGCTAGTATATGATTCTGTCATCTTTATCTCATACTTATCAAGTTTCCTGACGTCGGAATCTTTGAAGCTGTGTTTGGCGCTCAGGTTCATCCGGTTTCCTCGCCTTCCGCTGGGTCGCCAAGACAGCTGGCTGATCTGATCCAAAAGAGAGGTCGGGTTTTTCAGAGTCTGTCTGGGTCAGTCTGTCGCGTGTCAGCTAGCATGGTGTCGCTAGCTTGTGACAGTTGATCTTCTTCCATATCGTCGTTTTCCCTCCTTCCTTTGTGTGACACTTTCCTGGGCATAATCTTCGGCCTGTTTCATTTGCATTTATATTTGCGCGTCACAGAGGAATTTCGAGTCGTGGCCGTGTTTAAAATTTTAACTGTCGGGAGCCTGTTAGTCTATGCTGCCATCACTTCTCCTGCCAGACCGGAAGTCAGACTTCAGATAATTTAATCAAATATTTAAGGTATGTGTGTGTTTGCTTGATTTATGTGGTGTCATGTTCCCAACAGGTATGATGACCTGGCTTCAGATACCATAACAGCAGCGGCGCTGGGTCGACCTTTCACCTTGGGGATGCTTTATGATGCTCGGCAGGATGAACTAATGCCAGGTAAAACTTCATGTATCTTAAGGGACTGAAAAGTAAAATTTATCCATCAGACTAAAGATTTGATTTCAATGGTGCACATGGGAAAGGGAATGGATTCCCATCCCCCCAAACATTCTTTTCACTAACTTGGACATTAAAAATGTCCCAAAAGCTCTGATGAAGCTCAGGACTTGGGCTTGCTAACATTTCAAACTTATATTAGAGCAGACTGACGAACTGACTAATCAATTTGTGCTCTTTTATATTCAATTCAAATTTGTATTTGTATGCATTCTTTGCTTTCATACAAAAACACCACTTCCATTAGAAGTCATTATGATAATTTAACCTTAAAACTGGGCTTCTATAGCAGTGCTTACCCAACACATTGGTAAGCATTTGGAAATGCTGACTCTTGGGTCAGTATTAATGACATGCATCCAGTGAGCAACTCTCATTGAAACTAAGGGATAGATAGATGGATATATTAATGTTGTTTAAATGACATGAGTGTGGCCCTTACTGGATAACATACTTTGAACCAAGAAATCTGGGAAAAAAAGAACATTGTTTGTGAGATTGGAGATCTTCATAACTGAAGTCTGGAGCATACTTCCACACTTTAACTCCTCCTTCTTGAAAGATCCATAATAGTTCTAGGTGTGGCTGAATGATAGCATAAAGTTTTTCTGCGTTAACACATGATTAATGATTCATTTCTGCAGGTTACACATTGTGGGATAACACAACTCTACAAGAGAACATAACTGAAACCTCTCAGCGCAGCAGTGAGTTTCAGATTACAGCATCTGACTCCATTGATTCCAAGTCTTCTCTGCTGGATGTTGAAGCTTCTCTGAAGGCCAGTTTCATGAGTGGACTGATTGAAGTTGGAGGATCTGCCAAATACCTGAATGATCAGAAGAAATCCAATAATCAGAGCAGAGTGACGTTTCAGTACAAAGCTACCACCAACTTCAAGCAGTTGTCCATGAGTCAGGTTAAAAACCTGAAAACACAACAAACAGATGCTATAAAGAACGGTCTTGCAACACATGTTGTCACTGGCATCCTTTATGGAGCAAATGCTTTCTTTGTATTTGACAGTGAGAAGATAGACGCTAGCAGTGTTCAGGAGATCCAGGTCAGCATGGAGGCTGTGATAAAGAAGGTTCCATCATTCCATGCTCACATCAAGCTGACTGATGAAGAAAAAGCCCTGACAAACAAATTCTCCTGCAAATTCTACGGGGATCTTATACTTGAAAGCAACCCAGCAACGTTTGCAGGTGCAGTGAAAACCTATGTGGAGCTTCCAAAGCTACTGGGAGAAACGGGAGAGAACGCTGTTCCACTGAAAGTCTGGCTGACACCGTTGAAGAATTTAGACCCAACGGCTGCTGAGATAAAAAGTGAGATCAGCGTTGGATTAGTGAGTAAAGCTGCAGATACTCTAGAAGACCTTAGACAGATAGAAATGAGATGCAACGATTCTCTGGAAGACAGAGTGTCAGAGAATTTTCCACAGATTCGCAAAACGCTGAGCAGTTTCCAAAAACTGTGCAAATCTTACACTTCTGGGCTCCAAAATATCATGAAGAATAAACTTCCATCCATTCGTGGAGGCAACGAAGATGAGAGCTCATTAGAAAACATCTTTGCAGAGAGAGACAAGTCACCATTCAGTCAGGAACTAAGCAAGTGGATGGATCACAAAGAGAGAGAGATCAACATCATTAGTTCCTGTTTAGACATGATGAGAATAAACCCAAAGATTGTCCCAAATCAGTCAAAGTTGGATAGAGAGGTTCTTGATCCAGGTGTAGAAGATGCTCTGTGCTTTGTCTTCACCTCTCTGGAAAGTAATGACCCCTGCCTTGATGCGATGTCCAACCACTTGGATTCACCTGAATCAGAAAGTGCCAGTGAAGACCACTGGTACTTCTCAGATGAGGTGTTGACCGAAATGAGAAGGAAAATCAAAACTTTCAATGATGTGGCCAAAGCCTTGAAGAACAGTAAGAGATTCCGTTTCCTTGTAGCAGCCTTACCAAATGAGAAATACACAGGAGCAACCATCTACCATTACAAGGACGGCAAACTGGTGTCTGATAATTTCACACAGCCTGACATTCCTGATGTGAGGGCTGTAAAAGACAGAAGAGATTTAATCTGGTGTAAGTCATGTGCATGTGCTTGTTACTCTCCTTAAGAAACCTGATTGGACATCCAACAGTCACAAGCTTCATTTTGAGCATGACTTAGAAACATGACATGAAGACATGCATGAATACTTGTTGGCTTTAATATAATTAAAACATTACTACAGAAGATTTGTACAGAACAATGTCACAGAAAGTTCATAATAACATAATATTATACGTGTGTGGCATTGTAAACTATAGAGTGATGATGAGGATGATTAATAACAGATTGTGTTTTGATCTCTCCATTAGATGCCTGTGATCTCACTCTGGACCCAGACACAGCAAACAACTACCTCAATCTGTCTGAGAAAAACAAAAAGGTAACCCGTGGAGGACGGCAGGCGTATCCTGATAACCCCGACAGGTTTGACACACAACCCCAGGTATTGTGCAAAGAGGATCTACACAGGCGCCATTACTGGGAGGTAGAGTTCAGTAATGGTCACTTTGACGATGTTGGAGTGGCTGTTACATACAAGAGAATAGGCAGGAAAAGAGGTAGTACAGTGAGCAGGCTTGGACATAACGCCTTGTCCTGGTACTTTGGCTTCCATCAAGGGTTCCAGGCATGGCATGATGGTAAACAGCGCTTCGGCCCTCTTCCTGCAGTTGACCACAACCGAATTGGAGTTTATCTGGACTGGCCTGCTGGCACTTTGTCCTTCTACAGCGTCTCCTTTAACACACTGAAACACCTGCACACCTTCAACACCACATTCACTGAGCATGTTTATCCAGCAGCAGCAGTTTGGGTGAACTCAAACTATGTGAGCCTGTGTCGGTTTTAAACAGGAGCAGTAAGAGCCACATTTTGCACACAGCTTGTGGTTGCAGTACATTGATTTTTTTGTACTTTGTAAGGCTTTTGCAGATGCACAGGCCCGTCGCAACATGACAGGCAAACCAAGCAATTGCCTTGGGCCCCGAGCTGGCCGGGGGCCCCCAGACAACGACTGGTTATGAATTGAATGCAACGACAAACTGTGTGTGCATCCCTTTAAATGCTGTGATGGTCAATGCAGGAAAGTGCAGCGACACTGTTATCGGAATCCCCCTCAAAGGGGCCCCCCACAGTAGGGGCTGCTAGCTCGGCGGCTAACTCAGTTGCTACCTCGATGGCTAACTCGGCGGCTAACTCAGCTAACTGGCTAACTGTAGACGGGATCATCCCTATGTTCCCCGGTCATAGGACCCGGGGGAACATAGGGATGATCCCTGTTTATGTTAGCCACCTGCCCATTTGACATGCTGAACTACATATACAGTGAAAAGTTACTGGATCTTTACAGTAATTTAAGCATTGCCTTGCGGCTACTCCTGACTCTCCCTTCAGCTTTGAAGCTGATAAAGACATACATGAGGTCCACCATGAGCCAAGAGAGGCTCACAGGACTGGCCGTTACGTCAATTGAGCGTGATGTTCGCCGGTCTTTGGACATGGAGGACATTGTGGTTGCCTTTGCTGAAGCCAAGGCTCGCAAACAGCAGATGTAGATAATTTGCATATTTTTTAAAGGTTAATCTTATATGTGTGTGTGTGTGTACTTTTATCCATGTTGGATTTTATATTTAATAACGAATTTTCACTTTGTTTATATGTTGATAGCAAATGTTCAAATAAAATAAGTAAACATACTATGTGTGCAGTAACCTATATGCAACATTTGTAAGCAGTATTTGTTAAGAAATATTTTATTGAAATAATGTGTTGTTGAACTTCAACAGTGTGTCTATGCTGTGGTTCCTGTAGGCTTTGGGCGGGCGGGGTGGGATGGTGAGGCGTAGGTTTTTTTGCTGTGGTCCAGGGGTGTCGGCGTCGGCGGACGTTGGTGGTGGGGGGGCCTCCAAGTCCATCTTGCTTGGGGCCCCCAAATTTCTTGAAACGGCCCTGCACATGCATGATGTTGTCCAACATGCAGTGCAATAAAGTATTAGTTTTGTTTTACTTATCTGTGTGTTTTACACCATTATAAATATTATATTCACATTTTATTATTTCCTCAAACATTAATTCTGATGTAAAACCTGCTTCTCAGTTGAGTCTGTGGTCAAATATACAAACAGCTACTCAAACTCATATTTGAAGGGCCACATTCACCTGTTAGAATTTTGCATTTAGCATCTTAAAATCTCTGTGGTATGAATCTTGACGTGAACACTTGGAATGGAAAACTGAATATTCTTGTATTGTGGCTTCATGGTTTATGGGACATTATGTCTCCATGGTGCCATCCAAAATGTCCCAAATGAACATCATACTGCATTGAAGAAGGCTTTAAACTAGCGATTGAGACCATAAACACATTTTGAAAACGTTTACTGAGGTTAGAAATCAAGTGAGAAGTTGGTGAATTCTCCATTGACTTGTATAGAGACGGTCGCCCCCTGGTGGCCTTTTGATAGAGTGCAGCTCTAAGTTACTTCCTGGTTGACCTCATTTCAGAGGACCAGAACTCTCTGCCTGGGTTTATGGGACATTATATCTCCATGGTGCCATCCACAGAAAATATTGCGATTTTGTGTTTTTATTACTTTCTATTTGTTGTTTTTATTACTGTAATTTGTAAGACAAGTATGAAGATATTGAGTATTTGCAACATTACACATTAATTAAGCTCATGCAAAGCCATTATTTGGGTATCTGGTAAACACAATATGTCAGTGATTACATGCCTGTAGATCAAATCTTTTTAGATGTACAGGAGGTTCCATTTATTCTTGTAAAGTTGGAGACAAAAACCAAAAAGGAGCAGGAAGAAGGTGTTAATGGATCTTTATTTTCAGATGTAGTGGGACTCTCAATTTAATTTAGAAGTTGTTTTTGTTTTATTTCATATTGTTAATGAAACTGAACCATCACTCTGTCATTAAAGACATTAGCAGTGAGTGGTGGAAAAATGATAATGTGTTTAAATGTTCTATATTGTCAAAATATCAACCAGTCAATCTCACTGTGGTGATCTGAGGCTGCAGTCACAACATTGTCTTGCTGAAGCTCTCCTGGATTGTGATATCATCACATTTCTGTAACACCTGTTGAACATCTGTACAACACCAATAAAGTGAAGTCCTGAGTTGACCACTGTGTGCAGCTTGGTTATTTCCTGTTTGTTAGAAAATCCAGTTCAGAGCAGTAAATCCCCTCTTAGTGTTTCCTGTTTCTCTGTGGTGGAAGTATAGTAACAAAAAGACTTTGATACTAAAAACACTAACGTTGAAACATAGAAGATGAAGATTTGATTCATTCAGACGCTGAAGCTTCATTCTAATCTTCATTCTAATCTTCTTCTAATGGTCAAGGTACTTTTCACACAGCAGCTCTAGACTGTGACTCTTTTACCAGCTTGTACAAATTCTAACACTGCAGGATTGTTGAACTAATCAGAATACTCTTGATGAATTGAGCTATATGAGTTACCAGCATACATAAATAATATCACTGAATATCAGATAATATAACTGGGCTATAAAAAGTAAACTAGGACGGATCAATTTTAGTGGCTCAGTCATATACTGCAGCTGTTTATATTTTAGAAATGTGATTAATATTATTTCTTTTGGATTGTGACCCTGATGAAACCATGAACCTGAAGAAGTGGTGGACATCTCTGAAACTGAAATTAATGCTGGACATGATCCAGATCAACTAATTACAGTAAACAACAGATTGTTAAGGGAGCCATACCCCATAAATGTCTCCATGTAGAAGGCTTATCTTCATGTGTCAGGAGTGGCCCATAGCATGGAGGATACAGCTGGCTGCCTAATGTTATGGAGGCACCACAAGATAAAGTTTCTCTGGTAGTAAGGATGATATAAAAAAAATAGTGTTTACTGTTTCAGCTTGGGCACACAGACTGCGGGTGCTAATCTAAAATCTTGCATCAGGGGTTGTAGGAGGATGCGGGTGCTAATCTAAATCTCATCTAGGACTCCAACACATGACTCCATGTAGAAGGCATATTTTCATTTATGAGAAAAGGCATCAAATATTCCACTGAGCTTTCGACACTTTTCAGGTCATTAGAAGCAGCGCAACTGCTTTGAGTCCAACAGCTTTGCTTTCCTAATACTCATACTGAAATCCAACCAGAATGTAAGACTATAAATACTAAGTGTAGATCTGAAAGCCTGTAATCAGAGATCACTGTAACTGTACCCTAAAAGTTTGGGAACACCTTCCACTTCTCTAATAACATTCTGTGAAATTAACACATTTAACCAGGTTTGCGCTTAAATGACAAAATAATTGGCCTTGTGGCCCTATATGGTCAGACAGCTGCATACACAACAAAACTTTAATTTAACTTTGAAAGTTTAAATTGTTTTCTTTATTATATACAGTATATTGGTTGTGAGCAGTGCTTTAAGCAGAAAAAATAAGTGCTGGTACTATTATATTCCCATATTCACCTGTTGGCATATGAGTCGGGCATCATCAAGTAATAAACTACATTCTGAATTTCTACAGTAAATAAAAGATAGTCAGACAATTGCGATTTTCAATGGGTGTCTTTGGCTGGGGCCTCCCAAACCCTAGGAGCGCCACTACCGAGCATAGCGCGTGAATAAAAAAAATCTGACAGTAGAATAAGATACAGATGAGGTGTGACAGAATTCACTGTCTCTGGGTTCTGCCGGTGGTCGTAAAATGATTTGCAAGAATCCACCGCTCTGGAGTAAAACATCCATCCATCCATCTCACCAGTCAAACAGGTTTCCTCTCTTACTGTGGAGACGAGCCTTCATATGTGTGCAGCGTGCACGGCAGGTTCATCTGTGGGGAGGGGCTTAGAAGGACTGCAGCGCAGCAGAAAGGAAGAGGGAGGGACCTGGAAGCTGTACTCCTTCAAAAGTCTCTTTTCTCAAAACTACAGACTGCAGCTTTGATCGCTACTCACAGACTCACTCACTGTCACAGATTGCTGTTATAATGGACCTCTGTAAACTGTCCAAAGTGCACAGCATGTCTTCATATGTCAGCAGTCTTACTGCTGCTGTCATATTCCTGCACTGTCTGCACATATTGTTGGGACTTTCCTTCCAGAAGCAGATTTTGATATGAGCAGCCTTCAGGACCAGATGCAGCATGGAGCGCACAAACCAAAAGAAAAAAAAGGATGTGGTTTCTATTCTCACGTCATGTCTTCTTTTTTATAATGTCCCAGACGTTCAAATAAGTAACAAGCCTGTTTTGACAATGTAAGGAGTATAAAGTCCAGATATTTGAGTTCAAATGTAGGGAGTAAAAGTAAAAACTCATCAGAAAATAATAATCAAGTAAAGTACAGATACCTGGAACATCTACTTATGTACAGTAACCAAGTACAAATACTGTCTGTCAGTAATGTCTGTCATAATGAATGGCCAAGAGACATTCTGATATGGAGAGGACAGGAGCTTACGAGAAGTCCCAGGACTCTGTAAAATGTCTGGGTACGCGCCAGTTCCAAAATTAGTTCCTTGAGGTGTTGGCCTTACGAGAAACTACTTGGCTGACACACGATCACTGCAATTTCCAATCAAATGTGACTAGAACTCTTTATGATGAAGGAACATGTTACCCAGTGCCAGTGGCGGATTTTGCTATAGGCAATGTGGGCAACCGCCCAGGGCACAATCTACTTTGGGGTGCACGGGGGGGATATACTTGCGATTGCAGAGGCTGTGTGCAGGTTGTTGTGATTCTGACTCTCAGAGGAAAAGCAAGGGCTCCAACATGCCATGGCTCCTGTGGCTGCTCGTATCTTCCTTCATATTTCTCTGGTCTATATGTAAGATAACAAATGCAGCAGAATTAAACTAAGATTGCGGCTATATCAGGAGGCGTGTCAGGAGGAGGAATCAGTAGTAGAGACTACAGGATATAAGTAACATCACAGTATCACAGACCATCAGACTACAGATCTACACCACTGCACCAGGTAAGGACAAACAGAGTGAAAAGCTTCACATTTGTTAGAAAAATATTGCTGGTATTATGTTTGATATGTCTGTTACACTTAAGAAAACATGGCCTGCATAGTGACTGTGGACTAGGGATGGCCGTATCGATCCTGTGGTATCGATATAACGATACTCACACGCTACTCATTTGGCATAGATTTCCTTAAACAAATATCGATATTAACTAACAAATAAGAATTGGGGGTGCATGCATCACTTTCAACTGTTTTAGATAGCTTACTTCAATTACTATGTGTCGAGACACCCCCGTAACTGGCAGCATATTGCGCTGGCCCCAGTGGCCCGTGTCACGTGACAAGGAAATTTGAGACATGAGCCACTCAGCCGACAGTGCACATTGCACAGCCAACACGAATGCAGGTTATTTATTCATTACAGTATAGTCGAGTTGTTGATTACTTAAAACAGACATTGGTTTTAGTAATGTTTACTGATATTTTGCCGAAGTAATTATGCAAAACGTATATGTGTGAATATACATTTATTTTCAGAAGTCTGAACACTTGATTAAGCCAGGTATGAGAGAGGAATTAAGTCATCTTGATTTCCACACCAAGATAAGAAAATATGAGATACAATTTTTAGGGACTTTTCATCTTTGCATTGATTATTTTTCCATTGGAAAAAAACATTAAAATTGTGATGTTGTGATATTGGTTTTAATCTGTAACATGATTTTCATATTTGATTAATTATAATATTGTTTATCACAAACTTAAAAAAAAAAATAACTGCAGCTTCTTGTGATTCAGATTCAGCCATATTGCAATTTGGATTATTTGACAGTTATTTGACAATATTTTGACTTTTTTGACTGGAAAAAATCGGTATCAATATCGATGAAACTTCAAGAAAAAGTATCGGTATCGTATCGAATCCTAAAAGTGTGGTATTGCCCATCCCTACTGTGGACCTCAATATGAACTTCTGCTTAACAGTCTGTATTCTGTAGCAACTGTCTGACCTCTCCCGCTTATCAGGGTTGGAAAAGTACCAAAATGTACAGCTGGTGTTTCCTGTTATTGAACCTTGATACTATGCCCTGCGGTATAGTATAGTAACAGGGTTATTTACAAAACTAATAAGCTGATTGCTGGCTCTCTTTCTGGTTTTTCCCTCTCTGTCTGTGTCATAGGGGGGAGTTGTCTGTTTGTTTTAGATTTTTTGGGGGCGTTTTCGCCTTCATTGGAAAGTTAGTGGCCAAGAGGACAACAAAAGGGGAGAGAAATGGGTTGTGCATGGATCAAAAGTCCTGAACCAAAGATGATCCAGCGACTTTTAAGGTTTGTTGCATGCATTGTAACCAGTCAGATAGCAGGACACTGCTGTGTGATACAAATGTCAGATTATTTATTCATTTATTTATTGTTATGTATTGTTTTTCCTTTTACACAGCATTTTATAAAGTAACACAACATGAACATGGGTTGTTTTCTGTCACAATATTACAGCAAAGTAATTAACCAATCAAGTACGGTAAGGTATGTGTGTGTTTGCTTGATTTGTGTGGTGTCATGTTCCCAACAGGTATGAGGACCTGTCTTCAGATACCATAACAGTAGCGGCGCTGGGTCGACCTTTCACCTTGGGGATGCTTTATGATGCTCGGCAGGATGAACTAATGCCAGGTAAAACTTCATGTATCTTAAGGGACTGAAAAGTAAAATTTATCCATCAGACTAAAGATTTGATTTCAATGGTGCACATGGGAAAGGGAATGGATTCCCATCCCCCCAAACATTCTTTTCACTAACTTGGACATTAAAAATGTCCCAAAAGCTCTGATGAAGCTCAGGACTCGGGCTTGCTAACATTTCAAACTTATATTAGAGCAGACTGACGAACTGACTAATCAATTTGTGCTCTTTTATATTCAATTCAAATTTGTATTTGTATGCATTCTTTGCTTTCATACAAAAACACCACTTCCATTAGAAGTCATTATGATAATTTAACCTTAAAACTGGGCTTCTATAGCAGTGCTTACCCAACACATTGGTAAGCATTTGGAAATGCTGACTCCTGGGTCAGTATTAATGACATGCATCCAGTGAGCAACTCTCATTGAAACTAAGGGACGTTTTCTTGGATAGATAGATGGATATATTAATGTTGTTTAAATGACATGAGTGTGGCCCTGACTGGATAACATACTTTGAACCAAGAAATCTGGGAAAAAAAGAACATTGTTTGTGAGATTGGAGATCTTCATAACTGAAGTCTGGAGCATACTCCCACACTTTAACTCCTCCTTCTTGAAAGATCCATAATAGTTCTAGGTGTGGCTGAATGATAGCATAAAGTTTTTCTGCTGTAACACATGATTAATGATTCATTTCTGCAGGTTACACATTGTGGGATAACACGACTCTACAAGAGAACATAACTGAAACCTCTCAGCGCAGCAGTGAGTTTCAGATTACGGCATCAGACTCCATTGATTCCAAGTCTTCTCTGCTGGATGTTGAAGCTTCTCTGAAGGCCAGTTTCATGAGTGGACTGATTGAAGTTGCAGGATCTTCCAAATACCTGAATGATCAGAAAAAATCCAATAATCAGAGCAGAGTGACGTTTCAGTACAAAGCTACCACCAACTTCAAGCAGTTGTCCATGAGTCAGGTTAAAAACCTGAAAACAGAACAAACAGAGGCTGTTGAGAACGGTCTAGCAACACATGTTGTCATTGGCATCCTTTATGGAGCAAATGCTTTCTTTGTATTTGACAGTGAGAAGTTAGATGCTAGATGCACTAAGAGAATAGAGAGCAGCATGAAGGCTTTGCTAAGGAAGGTTCCATCATTCAATGTTCGGGGAAAAGTTGACATCAAAGAGCTGACTGATGAAGAAAAATACTTGGCGGACAAATTCTCCTGCAAATTCTACGGGGATCTCATACTTGAAAGCAACCCAGCAACGTTTGTAGAGGCAGTGAAAACCTATGTGGAGCTTCCAAAGATACTGGGAGAAACGGGAGAGAACGCTGTTCCACTGAAAGTCTGGCTGACACCGTTGAAGAATTTAGACCCAACGGCTGCTGAGGTGATAAGTGAGATCAGCGTTGGATTAGTGAGTAAAGCTGCAGATACTCTAGAAGATCTTAGGCAGATAGAAATGAGATGCAACGATTCCCTGGAAGACAGTGTGTCAGAGAATTTTCCACAGATTCGCAAAACGCTGAGCAGTTTCCAAAAACTGTGCAAATCTTACACTTCTGGGCTCCAAAATATCATGAAGAATAAACTTCCCTCCATCCGTGGAGGCAACGAAGATGAGAGCTCATTAGAAAACATCTTTGCAGAGAGAGACAAGTCACCATTCAGTCATGAAAAACTAAGCAAGTGGATGGATCACAAAGAGAGAGAGATCAATATCATTAGGTCCTGTTTAGACATGATGGGAACAAACCCAAAGATTGTCCCAAATCACTCCGCGTTGGATAGAGAGGTTCTTGCTGCAGGTGTAGAAGATGCTCTGTGCTTTGTCTTCACCTCTCTGGAACGTGCTGACCCCTGCCTTGCTGCAATGACCAACTACTTGGAATTGCTTAAATCAGAAAATGCCAGTGAAGACCACTGGTACTTCTCAGATGAGGTGTTGACCGAAATGAGAAGGAAAATCAAAACTTTCAATGATGTGGCCAAAAACGTGAAAAACAACAAGAGATTCTCTTTCCTTGTAGCAGCCTTACCAAATAAGAAATACACAGGAGCAACCATCTACCATTACAAGGAAGGCATTCTGGTGGCTGATAATTACATAAAGCCTGAGAAGTCTCAAAGAGGCAGCAGAGACTTACTGTAGTGTAAGTCATATCCATGTGCTTTTACTTTTCTTAAAGTCCGTGTAAAGTAAGAATAAATATGTGTTCTGAGTTTGACAAACCACAGAAAAGTGTGTTGTTAACCACCCTGCCAAATTTGAATGATTAAAAAAATCGCCAAATACATGAAATTAGGCTTCAAAGTTGTGTAAAAATCAGCCTCTTTCTCTGCTCCCAAACGCTGTGGGCGTGGCCGCTGAAGCCCCGCCCCCTACCAAGTGTCACCTGTCAAAGACGAAGACATGCATTAACATTTATTGGCCTATAAACTATAGCCAAACAGTCATATTACTACTATTACTACTATTACAATTATTATTAATAAAACATTACTTCTTCAGATTTGTAAATAAAAATGTCACAGAAAGTTCATAATAATGTTGTATAAAAGAGGTGCGATCCCACTGGAGGAACTTCAGGATGGTAAAATTTAGGAGGCGGGACCTTTACAGGAAGTCCTCTCACTCTGTCCTCTCACTGGACTCTGACCATGATGTCACAGAGGCGACTCAACGCAAACAAAACAAAGAACACGACAACAAGGAGCTGAACATGGGAGGGGTTGCACGTGGGAGGAGTTGAGCTGGTTGCTGCGTTTCTGGTTTGTGTATTCGTGGTCATGACGGTGGACGTTATAAACTTTTTTCCAGCGGTGTAGACGCTTTCTACTACTGTTCTTCTTCTGCTGGGTTTTTATTTTTTGCACTTTCTGTTGATGCTACATCCCGCTTTGAGTTTACCCAATCAGCACAGAGTAAACCTCAAGCCCCACCCAGGAACTTTTCGGGGGCGAACGGAGTACTGCACTCTATGTTTCATTTGCACTCTATGTCCTTTTAATGATTTTAAAGCTAATTATTATTTTATGCTGCAATCTTATATTTTATGCTCTATTCTAGCATTTTATTTATGTCTTTCTATTTTTCTGTACTTTGTTTTTATTATTAGGGGGGTAGGGGGTCGGGGGGTAGGGGGTTAATTGTATATTTTAATATTTCTCAAATTACATGTTTTTCTGTTTTATATAAAGCACATTGAGTTGCCATTGTGTATGAAATGCGTTATATAAATAAAACTGCCTTGCCTTGCCTTACTGACTCCAAGGCAGGGACTCGGTTAGCCCCAGTAAAATTACCCAGGAGAGCCGGCATCATTCTGCCTGAGAGCCAAACTCTTCTGCACACGGCTAAAGCTAAAGCAAAGGACTGTTTAGTTAAATCAGTTTCAATGTATGTATGTATGTAAGTATAGATTTGATTTAACATTGTTCTTTGAGTGCTATTATTACGATGTCTGTTCATAGCTATTGTATAACCACACGGCTAAATTTGTCAGCCATGTTACTATTGTTTTACACACACACACACACACACACACACACACACACCTGTACATAGGCATGCCTAGTTAGATCCCTTATGTGTCAGGGTTAGGGTTAATTCATTCTAGCTAACATTTTAGATTGTGTGTTTTGCTTTGTTGTTGTAAATAAATGCTTTTGGATATACATGATGTCTCTTTAATGTTGCACAAGAATGAACAGAGTCTCCTTTAACACACCTCCACACCTTCAACAACACATTCACTGAGCATGTTTATGCAGCAACAGGTAACCTGGGGGACGTAATGTTGGGCGAGTGTTGTTTAGTGTCTAGTGCCAATCTAGAATCTAGTCCAGGGCTCCAACACGCCATGGCTCCTGTGGCTGCTCGTATCTTCCTTCATATTTCTCTGGTCTATATGTGAGATAACAAATGCAGCAGAATTAAACTAAGATTGCAGCCATATCAGGAGGCGTGTCAGGAGGAGGAATCAGTGGTAGAGACTACAGGATATAAGTAACATCACAGTATCACAGACCATCAGACTACAGATCTACACCACTGCACCAGGTAAGGACAAACAGGGTGAAAAGCTTCACATTTGTTAGAAAAATATTGCTGTTATCATGTTTGATATGTCTGTTACACTCCACGTGACTGTGGACCTCTATATGAACTTCTGTATTTTGTAGCAACTCTCTGACCTCTCCCACTTATCACGATTGGAAAAGTACCGAAATGTTCAGTAGTCTCCAACACACCCAGCTGGTGTTTCCTGTTATTTAACCTTGATACTATTTCGTAAATTATAGTAGCATTATATTATCATAGGGACGCCTGTCACAGCTTCATGTATTAAGACTATAAAAGAACTATCACTTCATGTATTTAGCCAGACAACTCTGTACTGCTGTATAGATTTGTCTCTTTGCTGCAAGACGATCAACACTCGAAACTTCTCGACTCTGTGCCTCTTTGACAGAATTTTTTTAACAACTTGGTCCTTCGAGCTGGATCCCAACATCCTTTCCACTACTCAGAATCGGGGCTGAAACCGTCCGGGACTCCTGAACAAAGACCTCCAGCTGGATTACTGTTTTTTTAGAGGCTAGCCACCACTGTAGGAGGGAAAGGTGACGGGGGTCGTAGAAACCGAGACACAGAATCGTTGGACGCGAGGTAAGAAAAGTTTTGGGAACCTTGTCGAGAAAACTGATAACCAAGACCTGTAGAACCAGTGAAGTTAATCATTTAAAGAAGAAGAGAAAATCACTATTTCCACAGACTCAAAGAGATATCTGACACTCATAGCGGGGTAGAAGTCACTGCTGATATGACGCAGGACTTCCCATAAGAACAGCAACGGAAAAAAATGCGTTCCTTAAAAGGCTGCTGGTCACTAATTAGTAGCTTCATTATGAAATATATGGTCACACATCACACTGCAAAGACTGACTGAGACCTTAGATCATGCTCGACATGTGGAAGAACATTTTAAAAATAAACAGAAAAACAAAAAGGCTCCGGCTTTTGTCTTAAACGGTGAAGAAACAGCAATATTCCTCATGAGGGAAGGCAGAGGCAGAGATAGACAGAGAGGCAGAGACAGAGATAGACAGAGAGGCAGAGACAGAGATAGACAGAGAGGCAGAGACAGGCAGAAGCAGGGGAAGAGGAGGCTTTGGTAGAAAAAATGAGGGATGTTATGTGTGTGGGAAAACAGGGCATTGGGTCAAAAGATTGCAGACAAAGAAAGCCTCAATGGAACGAGGAAGGCACGGCATGACTGGGAGATTATTTATTTGATTGATATGTTTTGGTGATCTTTTATACTAAAGGGGAGGATTTTATATACGCCCTTGGGCATTCTTTTCCTCTACTGCACAGTCATACTGTCGGGAATTTACTCTAACAGAAAGTCAAAAGGGGAAGCTAAAAGACATTCCTGAACACTTACTGTATGGTCCCCAGATACTGCAGATGTAGCGTTACGTAAAGGAGTAGAGCCTGTTCATATAACACCTAAATCATCATTTAGGCCACAGCAGAGGCAATATCCTTTAAAACCTGAAGCTGAAGAGGGAATCGAAATTATTATCCAAGATTTACTCAAAGCAGGAGTGATTATTGATTGTCCAGACTGCTTCCACCATCAGTAGGACGGAGAATGGTTCAAGATCTACAGGCAGTGAACAAAGCTGTGGTTCCACGGGCCTCTACGGTCCCTGACCCACACACTCTGCTTAATCTCAGCCAAAAAACAAATTATTTTCAGTAGTAGATATCAGCAATGCATTCTTTTCAGTACCTGTTCATCCAAATAGTCAATTTTGGTTTGCTTTTACCTACAAGATGAAAAGATGTACATAAACCAGAATCCCACAAGGCTATTTTCTCCCAAGTAATGTCAGCTAATCTAGCCAAATTCAGTCCCCCGAGAGGAGGTCAAATCCTGTTATACATAGAAGACATCCTACTGGTAGCTGAAAGATAAGATAAGATATTCCTTTATTAGTCCCACAATGGGGAAATTTGCAAAAAAACAGGAAGATTGTGAAATAAATGATCACCTCCACAGGGAAAGATATTAATCACAAAGACCTAATTCTCTCCCTACTAGAGGCAGTTCAACTTCCTAAAAAAGGTGGCGATCTATACATGTGCCACACACACACACACACACACACACACACACACACACACAAACACACACACACAGGGAAAACTGACCCCATTTCAAAGACGAAGCAGCTACTGACGAAATACTAACATTAGCTCAAACGCCCACCTACATTAATCACGATATCCTTATATGCAAACCATCCATCCATCCATCCATCTTCTTCCGCTTATCCGGGGACGGGTCGCGGGGGCAGCAGCCTAAGCAGGGAAGCCCAGACTTCCCTCTCCCCAGCCACTTCGTCCAGTGGCGAAGTGGCTGCTAGTGGCTGATATGCAAACACATCTCCAAAATCAGAAAGATGAAAATGGGAAAACAAAGGAGCAAAACTACAAAATGACATATATGTATGCCCGGAAGGTAAACCAATTGTACCAAATAACCTTTTTAGATATGCTGTAATATTGCGCCATGGCTCTAGTCATGTTTCCACAGGAGGTATAGTAGCAATCATACAAAGGTATTTACGAAACTTCAACGACTCTGTGCCTCTTTGAGAGAATTTTCCTAACAATATTTAACTTATTTAACATATTTACAAAACTAATAAGCTGATTGCTGGCTCTCTTTCTTGTTTTTGCCCTTATTGTTTTTAGATTTTTTGGGGGGGCGTTTTTGCCTTCTTTGGAAAGTCAGTTGCCAAGAGGACAACAAGAGGGGAGAGAGAAATGGGTTGTACATGCAGCAAAAGTCCCTTACCTGTCTTGAACCAGGGATTTTTCAGGTATGTTTCAGGTAACTTAATTTAATCAAATATTTGAGGTATGTGTGTGTTTGCTTGATCTCTGTGGTGTCATGTTCACAACAGGTTGGAAAACAAGTCTTCAGATACCATAACAGTAGCAGCGCTGGGTCGACCTTTCACCTTGGGGATGCTTTACGATGCTCGGCAGGATGAACTAATGCCAGGTAAAACTTCATGTAGACAACAGTGGCGTGATATGATTACTGCCAACAAGAAATTTAAAATTATCTTAAGGGGGCTGAAAAGTTAAATTTAGTTATTTATTTCTAATTTTGGATGCTTTCATTTTCTATCTAAAAACTGTAAAGCCCTCCCACACTTTAACTCCTCCTTCTTGAAAGATCCATAATAGTTCTAGGTGTGGCTGAATGATAGTATATAGTTTTTCTGCTGTAACACATGATTGATGATTCATTTCTGCAGGTTTCACATTGTGGGATAACACAACTCTACAAGAGAACATAACTGAAACCTCTCAGCGCAGCAGTGAGTTTCAGATTACGGCTTCTGACTCCATTGAATCCAAGTCTTCTCTGCTGGATGTTGAAGCTTCTCTGAAGGCCAGTTACATGAGTGGACTGATTGAAGTTGGAGGATCTGCCAAATACCTGAATGATCAGAAGAAATCCAATAATCAGAGCAGAGTGACGTTTCAGTACAAAGCTACCACCAACTTCAAGCAGTTGTCCATGAGTCAGGTCGCAGACCTGAAAACAGAACAAACAGATGCTGTTGAGAACGGTCTTGCAACACACGTGGTCACTGGTATCCTTTATGGAGCAAATGCTTTCTTTGTATTTGACAGTGAGGAGTTAGACGCTAGCAGTGTTCAGGACATCCAGGGCAGCATGGAGGCTGTGATAAAGAAGGTTCCATCATTCAATGTTCGGGGAAAAGTTGACATCAAGCTGACTGATGAAGAAAAATACTTGGCAGACAAATTCTCCTGCAAATTCTACGGGGATCTCATACTTGAAAGCAACCCAGCAACGTTTGTAGAGGCAGTGAAAACCTATGTGGAGCTTCCAAAGCTACTGGGAGAAAAGGGAGAGAACGCTGTTCCACTGAAAGTCTGGCTGACACCGTTGAAGAATTTAGACCCAGCGGCTGCTGAGATGATAAGTGAGATCAGCGTTGGATTAGTGAGTAAAGCTGCAGATACTCTAGAAGATCTTAGGCAGATAGAAATGAGATGCAACGATTCTCTGGAAGACAGAGTGTCAGAGAATTTTCCACAGATTCGCAAAACGCTGAGCAGTTTCCAAAAACTGTGCAAGTCTTACACTTCTGTGTTCCAAAATATCATGAAGAAGACACTTCCATCCATCCGTGGAGGCAACGAAGATGAGAGCTCATTAGAAAACCTCTTTGCAGAGAGAGACAAGTCACCATTCAGTCAGGAAAGACTAAGCAAGTGGATGGATCACAAAGAGAGAGAGATCAACATCATTAGGTCCTGTTTAGACATGATGGGAACAAACCCAAAGATTGTCCCAAATCAGTCAAAGTTGGATAGAGAAGTTCTTGCTGCAGGTGTAGAAGATGCTCTGTGCTTTGTCTTCACCTCTCTGGAAAGTGCTGACCCCTGCCTTGCTACAATGACCAACTACTTGGAATTGCTTAAATCAGAAAGTGCCACTGAAGACCACTGGTACTTCTCAGATGAGGTGTTGACCGAAATGAGAAGGAAAATCAAAACTTTCAATGATGTGGCCAAAACCGTGAAAAACAACAAGAGATTCTCTTTCCTTGTAGCAGCCTTACCAAATAAGAAATACACAGGAGCAACCATCTACCATTACAAGGAAGGCATTCTGGTGGCTGATAATTACATAAAGCCTGACAAGGCTCTAAGAGGCAGCAGAGAGGTACTGTAGTGTAAGTCATGTCCATGTGCTTGTTACTTTTCCTAAAGTCTGTGTAAAGTAAGAATAAATATGTGTTCTGAGTTTGACATACCACAGAAAAGTGTGTTGTTAACCACCCTGCCAAATTTGAATGATTCAAAAAATCACCAAATATATGAAATTAGGCTTCAAAGTTGTGTAAAAATCAGCCTCTTTCTCTGCTCCCAAACGCTGTGGACGTGGCCGCCGAGTCCGCTGAAGCCCCGCCCCCTACCAAGTGTCACCTGTCAATCAAAGTCACCACCACTACCAGAAACATGGATGCTACGTCTGAGAGCTTTCTGCTGCTAACTTGGCAGCTAACTCCGCTAACTGGCTAACTGTAGACTGTAGTAGTAGTAGTGTGTGCTGAATGTATTTATACCTCTACAGCAGCAGGGGCGGGTTTATGCTAATCACTAAATCCTGAACACTGAAATGTTGAAACACAGTTTGTGAAGCCTAGCTCCACAATTCAAATCTAAATGGTTGAAATGCTTTTTAAACCTTTTTTAGAAATATATTTACGACCTATTGAATGTGTTTAGAAGAAAAAGTCTGAATTCACTTTACACGGTCTTTAAGAAACCTGATTGCACATCCAACAGTCACAATCTTCATTTTGAGTATGACTTAGAAATAAGATGTGAAGACATGCATTAACATTTATTGGCCTATAAACTATAGCCAAACAGTCATATTACTACTATTATTATACAAATTAAAAACAATATACTACAACTAATATTATTAAAACATAACTTCTGAAGGAAAATGTCACAGAAAGTTCATACTCAACGACTCAACGAAAACAAAACAAAGAACACGACAACAAGGAGCTGAACATGGGAGGAGCTGAACATGGGAGGAGTTGAGCATGGGAGGAGTTGAACATGGGAGGAGTTGAACATGGGAGGAGTTGAACATGGGAGGAGCTGAACATGGGAGGAGTTGAGCATGGGAGGAGTTGAACATGGGAGGGGTTGAACATGGGAGGAGTTGAACATGGGAGGAGCTGAACATGGGAGGAGTTGAACATGGGAGGAGTTGAACATGGGAGGAGCTGAACATGGGAGGAGTTGAACATGGGAGGAGCTGAGCATGGGAGGAGTTGAACATGGGAGGAGCTGAGCATGGGAGGAGTTGAACATGGGAGGAGCTGAACATGGGAGGAGCTGAGCTGGTTGCTGCGTTTCTGGTTTGTGTGTTCGTGGTCATGACGGTGGAGGTTATACATTTTTTTCCGGCAGTATAGACGCTTTCTACTACTGTTCTTCTTCTGCTGGGTTTTTATTTTTTGCACTTTCTGTTGACGCCACATCCCGCTTTGAGTTTACCCAATCAGCCCCACCCAGGAACTTTTCGGGGCCGAACGGAGTACCGACCCCGAGGCAGGGACTTGGTTAGCCCCTGTAAAATTACCCAGGAGAGCCGGCATAATTCAGCCGGAGAGCCAAACTCTTCTGCACACGGCTAAAGCTAAAGCACAGGACTGTTTAGTTAAATCAGTTTCAATGTATAAGTATAGATTTGATTTAACATTGTTTTTGAGTGCTATTATTACGATGTCTGTTCATAGCTATTGTATAACCACACGGCTAAATTTGTCAGCCATGTTGCTACTGTTTTACACACACACACACACACACACACACACACACACACACACACACACACACACACACACACACACCTGTACATAGGCATGCCTAGTTAGATCCCTTATGTGTCAGGGTTAGAGTTCATTCATTCTAGCTAACATTTTAGATTGTGTGTTTTGCTTTGTTGTTGTAAATAAATGCTTTTGGATATACATGATGTCTCTTTAATGTTGCACAAGAATGAACAGAGTCTCCTTTAACACACCTCCACACCTTCAACACCACATTCACTCAGCATGTTTATGCAGCAACAGGTAACCTGGGGGACGTAATGTTGGGCGAGTGTTGTTTAGTGTCTAGTGCCAATCTAGAATCTAGTCCAGGGCTCCAGGGCAACATGCCATGGCTCCTGTGGCTGCTCGTATCTTCCTTCATATTTCTCTGGTCTATATGTGAGATAACAAATGCAGCAGAATTAAACTAAGATTGCAGCCATATCAGGAGGCGTGTCAGGAGGAGGAATCAGTAGTAGAGACTACAGGATATAAGTAACATCACAGTATCACAGACCATCAGACTACAGATCTACACCACTGCACCAGGTAAGGACAAACAGGGTGAAAAGCTTCACATTTGTTAGAAAAATATTGCTGTTATCATGTTTGATATGTCTGTTACACTCCACGTGACTGTGGACCTCTATATGAACTTCTGTATTTTGTAGCAACTCTCTGACCTCTCCCACTTATCACGATTGGAAAAGTACCGAAATGTTCAGTAGTCTCCAACACACCCAGCTGGTGTTTCCTGTTATTTAACCTCGATACTATTTCGTAAATTATAGTAGCATTATATTATCATAGGGACGCCTGTCACAGCTTCATGTTTTAAGACTATAAAAGAACTATCACTTCATGTATTTAGCCAGACAACTCTGTACTGCTGTATAGATTTGTCTCTTTGCTGCAAGACGATCAACACTCGAAACTTCTCGACTCTGTGCCTCTTTGACAGAATTTTTTTAACAACTTGGTCCTTCGAGCTGGATCCCAATATCCTTTCCACTACTCAGAATCGGGGCTGAAACCGTCCGGGACTCCTGAACAAAGACCTCCAGCTGGATTACTGTTTTTTTGGAGGCTAGCCACCACTGTAGGAGGGAAAGGTGACGGGGGTCGTAGAAACCGAGACACAGAATCGTTGGACGCGAGGTAAGAAAAGTTTTGGGAACCTTGTCGAGAAAACTGATAACCAAGACCTGTAGAACCAGTGAAGTTAATCATTTAAAGAAGAAGAGAAAATCACTATTTCCACAGACTCAAAGAGATATCTGACACTCATAGCGGGGTAGAAGTCACTGCTGATATGACGGAGGACTTCCCATAAGAACAGCAACGGAAAAAAATGCGTTCCTTAAAAGGCTGCTGGTCACTAATTAGTAGCTTCATTATGAAATATATGGTCACACATCACACTGCAAAGACTGACTGAGACCTTAGATCATGCTCGACATGTGGAAGAACATTTTAAAAACAAACAGAAAAACAAAAAGGCTCCGGCTTTTGTCTTAAACGGTGAAGAAACAGCAATATTCCTCATGAGGGAAGGCAGAGACAGAGCTAGACAGAGAGGCAGAGACAGAGATAGACAGAGAGGCAGAGACAGAGATAGACAGAGAGGCAGAGACAGGCAGAAGCAGGGGAAGAGGAGGCTTTGGTAGAAAAAATGAGGGATGTTATGTGTGTGAGAAAACAGGGCATTGGGCCAAAGATTGCAGACAAAGAAAGCCTCAATGGAACGAGGAAGGCACGGCATGACTGGGAGATTATTTACTTATTTGGTTGATATGTTTTGGCGATCTTTTATACTAAAGGGGAGGATGTTTACATACGCCCTTTGGCATTCTTTCCCAGTTATACTGTTGGGTATTTACTCTAACAGGAAGTCCAGAGGAGAACCCAAAAGACATTCCTGAACACTTACTGTATGGTCCCCAGATACTGCAGATGTAGCGTTACGTAAAGGAGTAGAGCCTGTTCATATAACACCTAAATCATTGTTTAGGCCACAGCAGAGGCAATACCCTTTAAAACCTGAAGCTGAAGAGGGAATCCAAACTATTATCCAAGATTTACTCAAAGCAGGAGTGATTATTGATTGTCCAGACTGCTTCCACCATCAGTAGGATGGAGAATGGTTCAAGATCTACAGGTAGTGAACAAAGCTGTGGTTCCACAGGCCCCTACGGGCCCTGACCCACACACTCTGCTTAATCTCAACCAGAAAACAAATTCTTTTCAGTAGTAGATATCAGCAATGCATTCTTCTCAGTACCTGTTCATCCAAATAGTCAATTTTGGTTTGCTTTTACCTACAAGATGAAAAGATATAAATAAAGTAGAATCCCACAAGGCTATTTTCTCCCAAGTAATGTCAGCTAATCTAGCAGAATTCACTCCCCTGAGAGGAAGTCAAATCCTGTTATACTTCGAAGACATCCTACTGGTAGCTGAAAGATAAGATAAGATATTCCTTTATTAGTCCCACAATGGGGAAATTTGCAAAAAAAACAGGAAGATTGTGAAATAGATGTTCACCTCCACAGGGAAAGATATTAATCACAAAGACCTAATTCTCTCCCTACTAAAGGCAGTTCAACTTCCTAAAAAGGTGGCGATCTATAAATGTGCTACACACACACACACACGGAAAACTGACCCCATTTCACAGACGAAGCAGCTACTGATGAAATACTAACATTAGCTCAAACGCCCGCCTACATCAATCAGGATATCCTTAGAGATATGCAAAACACATCTCCAAAATCAGAAAGACGAAAATGGGAAAACAAATATGCTGTAATATTGCGCCATGGCTCTAGTCATGTCTCAACAGGAGGGATGGTAGCAATCATACAAAGGTATTTACGAAACTTCAACGACTCTGTGCCTCTTTGAGAGAATTTTCCTAACAATATTTAACTTATTTAATATATTTACAAAACTAATAAGCTGATTGCTGGCTCTCTTTCTTGTTTTTGCCCTTATTGTTTTTAGATTTTTTTGGGGGGTGTTTTTGTCTTCTTTGGAAAGTCAGTTGCCAAGAGGACAACAAGAGGGGAGAGAGAAATGGGTTGTACATGCACCAAAAGTCCCTTACCTGTCTTGAATCAGGGATTTTTCAGGTATGTTTCAGGTAACTTAATTTAATCAAATATTTGAGGTATGTGTGTGTTTGCTTGATCTATGTGGTGTCATGTTCACAACAGGTTGGAAAACAAGTCTTCAGATACCATAACAGTAGCGGCGCTGGGTCGACCTTTCACCTTGGGGATGCTTTACGATGCTCGGCAGGATGAACTAATGCCAGGTAAAACTTCATGTAGACAACAGTGGAGTGATATGATTACTTCATCTGCCAACAAGAAATTTAAAATTATCTTAAGGGGCTGAAAAGTTAAATTTAGTTATTTATTTCTAATTTTGGATGCTTTCATTTTCTATCTAAAAACTGTGAAGCCCTCCCACACTTTAACTCCTCCTTCTTGAAAGATCCGTAATAGTTCTAGGTGTGGCTGAATGATAGTATATAGTTTTTCTGCTGTAACACATGATTGATGATTCATTTCTGCAGGTTTCACATTGTGGGATAACACAACTCTACAAGAGAACATAACTGAAACCTCTCAGCGCAGCAGTGAGTTTCAGATTACGGCATCTGACTCCATTGATTCCAAGTCTTCTCTGCTGGATGTTGAAGCTTCTCTGAAGGCCAGTTACATGAGTGGACTGATTAAAGTTGGAGGATCTGCCAAGTACCTGAATGATCAGAAGAAATCCAATAATCAGAGCAGAGTGACGTTTCAGTACAAAGCTACCACCAACTTCAAGCAGTTGTCCATGAGTCAGGTTGCAAACCTGAAAACAGAACAAACAGAGGCTATAAAGAACGGTCTTGCAACACACGTGGTCACTGGCATCCTTTATGGAGCAAATGCTTTCTTTGTATTTGACAGTGAGAAGTTAGACGCTAGCAGTGTTCAGGACATCCAGGGCAGCATGGAGGCTGTGATAAAGAAGGTTCCATCATTCAGTGTTCGGGGAAAAGTTGACATCAAGCTGACTGATGAAGAAAAATACTTGGCAGACAAATTCTCCTGCAAATTCTACGGGGATCTCATACTTGAAAGCAACCCAGCAACGTTTGTAGAGGCAGTGAAAACCTATGTGGAGCTTCCAAAGCTACTGGGAGAAAAGGGAGAGAACGCTGTTCCACTGAAAGTCTGGCTGACACCGTTGAAGAATTTAGACCCAGCGGCTGCTGAGATAATAAGTGAGATCAGTGTTGGATTAGTGAGTAAAGCTCAAGATACTCTAGAAGATCTTAGGCAGATAGAAATGAGATGCAACGATTCTCTGGAAGACAGAGTGTCAGAGAATTTTCCACAGATTCGCAAAACGCTGAGCAGTTTCCAAAAACTGTGCAAATCTTACACTTCTGGGCTCCAAAACATCATGAAGAATAAACTTCCATCCATCCGTGGAGGCAACGAAGATGAGAGCTCATTAGAAAACATCTTTGCAGAGAGAGACAAGTCACCATTCAGTCAGGAAAAACTAAGCAAGTGGATGGATCACAAAGAGAGAGAGATCAACATCATTAGGTCCTGTTTAGACATGATGGGAACGAACCCAAAGATTGTCCCAAATCAGTCAAAGTTGGATAGAGAGGTTCTTGCTGCAGGTGTGGAAGATGCTCTGTGCTTTGTCTTCACCTCTCTGGGAAGTGCTGACCCCTGCCTTGCTACAATGACCAACTACTTGGAATTGCTTAAATCAGAAAGTGCCAGTGAAGACCACTGGTACTTCTCAGATGAAGTGTTGACCGAAATGAGAAGGAAAATCAAAACTTTCAATGATGTGGCCAAAACCGTGAAAAACAACAAGAGATTCTCTTTCCTTGTAGCAGCCTTACCAAATAAGAAATACACAGGAGCAACCATCTACCAGTACAAGGAAGGCATTCTGGTGGCTGATAATTACATAAAGCCTGACAAGACTCTAAGAGGCAGCAGAGAGGTACTGTAGTGTAAGTCATGTCCATGTGCTTTTACTTTTCTTAAAGTCTGTGTAAAGTAAGAATAAATATGTGTTCTGAGTTTGACATACCACAGAAAAGTGTGCTGTTAACCATCCTGCCAAATTTGAATGATTCAAAAAATCGCCAAATATATGAAATTAGGCTTAAAAGTTGTGTAAAAATCAGCCTCTTTCTCTGCTCCCAAACGCTGAAGCCCTGCCCCCTACCAAGTGTCACCTGTCAATCAAAGTCACCACCTCTACCAGAAACATGGACGCTACGTTTGAGAGCTTTCGAAGCTTTAGAAATTAGATGTGAAGACATGCATTAACATTTATTGGCCTATAAACTATAGCCAAACAGTCATATTACTACTATTATTATACAAATTAAATACAATATACTACAACTATTATTATTAAAACATAACTTCTGCAGATTTGTAAAGAAAAAAGTCACAGAAAGTTCATACTTAGCGACTCAACGCAAACAAAACAAAGAACACGACAACAAGGAGGTGAACGTGGGAGGAGCTGAACATGGGAGGAGCTGAATGTGAGAGGAGCTGAACATGGGAGGAGCTGAATGTGAGAGGAGCTGAACATGGGAGGAGCTGAACATGGGAGGAGCTGAACATGAGAGGAGCTGAACATGGGAGGAGCTGAACATGGGAGGAGCTGAACGTGGGAGGAGCTGAACGTGGGAGGAGCTGAATGTGAGAGGAGCTGAACATGAGAGGAGCTGAACATGAGAGGAGCTGAACGTGAGAGGAGCTGAACGTGAGAGGAGCTGAACATGGGAGGAGCTGAACATGGGAGGAGCTGAACGTGGGAGGAGCTGAACATGGGAGGAGCTGAACATGAGAGGAGCTGAACATGAGAGGAGCTGAACGTGGGAGGAGCTGAACGTGGGAGGAGCTGAACATGAGAGGAGCTGAACGTGGGAGGAGCTGAACGTGGGAGGAGCTGAACATGAGCAGCTGAACGTGGGAGGAGCTGAACATGAGAGGAGCTGAACGTGGGAGGAGCTGAATGTGAGAGGAGCTGAACATGGGAGGAGCTGAACATTGGAGGAGCTGAACATTGGAGGAGCTGAACATGAGAGGAGCTGAACATGGGAGGAGCTGAACATTGGAGGAGCTGAACATGGGAGGAGCTGAACATTGGAGGAGCTGAACATGGGAGGAGCTGAACGTGAGAGGAGCTGAACATGGGAGGAGCTGAACATGGGAGGAGCTGAACATGGGAGGAGCTGAACATGAGAGGAGCTGAACATGAGAGGAGCTGAACATGGGAGGAGCTGAACATGGGAGGAGCTGAGCTGGTTGCTGCATTTCTGGTTTGTGTGTTCGTGGTCATGACGGTGGACGTTATAAACTTTTTTCCGGCGGTGTAGACGCTTTCCACTACTGTTCTTCTTCTGCTGGGTTTTTATTTTTTGCACTCTCTGTTGACGCCACATCCCGCTTTGAGTTTACCCAATCAGCACAGAGTAAACCTCAAGCCCCACCCAGGAACTTTTCGGGGCCGAACGGAGTACCGACCCCGAGGCAGGGACTCGGTTAGCCCCAGTAAAATTACCCAGGAGAGCCGGCATCATTCAGCCGGAGAGCCAAACTCTTCTGCACACGGCTAAAGCTAAAGCACAGGACTGTTTAGTTAAATCAGTTTCAATGTATAAGTATAGATTTGATTTAACATTGTTCTTTGAGTGCTATTATTACGATGTCTGTTCATAGCTATTGTATAACCACATGGCTAAATTTGTTACCCATATTGCTATTGTTTTACACACACACACACACACACACACACACACACACACACACACGCCTAGTTAGATCCCTTATGTGTCAGGGTTAGGGTTAATTCATTCTAGCTAACATTTTAGATTGTGTGTTTTGCTTTGTTGTTGTAAATAAATGCTTTTGGATATACATGATGTCTGTTTAATGTCGCACAAGAATGAACAGACTCTCCTTTAACACACCTCCACACCTTCAACACCACATTCACTCAGCATGTTTATGCAGCAACAGGTAACCTGGGGGACGTAATGTTGGGCGAGTGTTGTTTAGTGTTTAGTGCCAATCTAGAATCTAGTCCAGGGCTCCAACACGCCATGGCTCCTGTGGCTGCTCGTATCTTCCTTCATATTTCTCTGGTCTATATGTGAGATAACAAATGCAGCAGAATTAAACTAAGATTGCAGCCATATCAGGAGGCGTGTCAGGAGGAGGAATCAGTAGTAGAGACTACAGGATATAAGTAACATC
>NC_070597.1:1912164-1916689 GCF_027409825.1 Scomber japonicus | reverse complement strand
TTACTTCCTGGTTGGCTTCATTTCAGAGGACCAGAACTCCCCGCCTGGCAGTCACTCTCTAGTGCGCGTTCTTGCTCGTTCGCTCCAGATTCCGGTAGATTGTGTCTCATTTGCGGCCGTCAATGAGTTTCTATCTATATGCAGAGTTGTGATGTCTGGATTACATTCCTCTTTATAATATATTAATTTCTGTGCGGTGGGATCTATCACTTCTCAGCGTGAGAAACATCAGGTGTGAGAGTGTGTGTGAACTGCTTGAAATGTGTGTCTGACGGTCAGTGTGTGAGACTTGAGAGCTCTGGCTTTACATCTACATGGGAGTCCAGTTCTGGCTCATTCATTTAGTCCTGTAGCCGTACCACAATGGCTCTGTGCCCCCCTGCAATGGCTCTGTGCCCCCCTACAATGGCTCTGTGCCCCCCTGCAATGGGTTAAAGGACGAGTTCACAGTTTTTCAAGAGTGTCTTAAACCAGCAGTCAGAACAAAGTAACATAGCATGTGTTGATAGTCAGTATGAACAAGAGGAATCATTACAGTCATACTTCTCTCCATCAGCTGTAATTCATTAAAACTGCAGAGACAAAGGATAAAACCATGTGTTCAGTGTTTGGCAGTAACACCTTTATGATGTGATTACCTTCTTCACTAACAGTAGTTTAAAGGGTTAATATGTTTAATGGTGTTATGGATAGATAGATAGATAGATTGTTGCCTCAATAAATACATAAATATAATAAATACACATATTGCACATTCCCACAAATGTCTGTACAAGGTAACAGTGAGAGGATTAGACCAATCAGAGCAGCATCTAACATAACAGCAATGCACCTCACACAGTTTACTGAAAGGATTTTAGAGCAGGCGTGTCAAACTCATTTTCATTCAAGGGCCACAAACAGCACAATCTGATCTGATGTGGGCCGGATCACTAAAAGGAAGGAAAAGACGGAGGAGAAGGAAGAGAATACAGGAAGGAAGGAAGAAAGGGACCAAGGACAGATGGAAGGAAGAGAAGAGAAGAGAAGACTATAAGGAAGAGAAGAGAAAAGAAGACTAGAAGGAAGGAAGGAAGTAAAGATGAAAGGACGGAAGGGAGCAAGGACAGATGGAAGGAAGAGAAGAGAAGACAAGAAGGAAAGAAGGGACGAAGGAAGGAAAGATGAAAGGAAAGAAGGAAGAAGGAAGGAAGGAAGGGATCAAAGACAGATGGAAGGAAGAGAATATAAGACAAGAAGGAAGGAAAGGAAGGAAGGAAGGGAAGACGGAAGGGAAGAAGGAAGGAAGGGAGCAAGGACAAGAGAAGAGAAGACAAGGAAGGAAGGAAGGAAGGGAGCAAGGACAGATGGAAGGAAGAGAAGAGAAGACAAGAAGGAAGAAAGGAAGGAAGGAAGGAAAAGAGGAAGAAGGAAACTGGGCCGGATTGGACCTCTCGGTGGGCCGGTTCTGGCCCACGGGCCGCATGTTTGACCCCCCTGTTTTAGAGGAAGGACTTGTTTGCTGTCTCCAGGTCGTGTGGAGTCAATGAACTGAAGTCTTCTAATCTTTTCACCGTATCTTAATCTGTGCGGTCTGTCGATGAGCTCACGAGCCACCAATCACAAATCAACCTGCAGGAAGTCAGACCCACACGATGCTGAGGCAAAGCAGCAGAGGAGCGTTTGACTGAAGGACTGAAGGGACGCTGTGGCTCAGGAGGTGGAGTGGGTCAAACACTAATAGGAAGATCAGAGGTTCAATCCCCCGGCTCCTCTGGTCCACATGTTGAAGGGTCCTTGAGCCAGATAGTGCTCCCAAAGGCCGAGCCATCGATGTGTGAATGATATTAAACCAGATCTAGCTTCTGCCATCAGTGCATGAGCGTGTATGAGGCTAAATGTAAAGTGCTTTCAGAGAAGACTAGAAAGGAACTAGTTATATTTATTTATAGATATGCAGTCCATTTATTAACATACCAAACAGGAAGGCAGATGTGTTACAGCCATACAGGCCTGACTGGGATTAAAGGCATAAACCACCCAATCATCTAAATCCCATCATCAGCATCACCTTCAACGGTTCCCATTGTAGATCCTGTACTGGTCCCAGTACCAACACGAATGGATAAGATGAGACTCTTTGGGCTCAGAAGCCTTTTAAAGCTAGAGAGAAGTGAGAAACAAATAAAATAATCCTATGAAATATGGATTTATTTGGTCTATTAAACTATTTTCAAGGTAATAAAACAGCTGACAGTTAGATTCCTTCACAGAGTAGTTATGTTTGAGTATTCAGAGCAGCTTAGTGCTAAAAGACTATTAAATCAGGGTTACCTTAAAAAATGACTCTAGATATTCTGCTTTTCTCTGGCGGCCGGCAGCAGGGTCAGAGATCTCAGTCAGACTCATTGTACGAGACTTCCTGTTCGTATCATGAGCTGCTGAAATCCTCTCGATCGGTAAAACTAGTCAACCAGATGCATTGGTGACTAGTGTTGTGTCTCGTCGCCGTGGTTACCTTCAAACATCTTTCATGTAGGACAAATCACACATCTGTCTGTGTTTGGACAGTTTCCTTTCCAGCGTCTCTTTATATCTACTATTCAAGACTTCATTGATCCATTGATCAGAAAAGAGTTTTACTTTGTCAGACAGTAACAAAGTCTTTGCATCTCAGCATGAACTGGATCCTTGATGTTCGGCGAAGGGTTCCAGTCCCTCCAGCAATCAGGTGTTCATTGTTCTGTCCTCTCTGGTGGATCATGTGACGGTGGATCATGTGATGGTGGATCATGTGATGGTGGATCATGTGATGGTGGGTCATGTGGTGGATCATGTGATTGTGGATCATGTTTAATTTGGTTTATTTGGATCTCCATTAGCTGTTACCCAGGCAACAGCTACTCTTCCTGGGGTTGGATCATGTGACGGTGGATCATGTGACGGTGGATCATGTGATGGTGGATCATGTGACGGTGGATAATTTCTTTACTAGCAGCTAAACTCTTTATTAAAAGTCGGAGCACATTGTGAGCAGTCGGGTTTGATCGTTGTGCGTCTGGTGTGATGTCAGACATCTTTACCCTCTTTGTGATAACGTCCCAGCTGCTTCCTGTCCTGATCTCCTTCTGCGTCTTTAATAGAACGGCACATTAATGTAAAACTCCCTGTCACACCACACTGTCCTCTTTAATGAGTTAAACATGTTCATCCTGAGTGAGAACCACAGGAAACACCAGAGGAGTGTCGGGTATCTGCTTCCCTCTCGCTTACGTCGACTCTGTGAATGAAATCTAATCTGAATCCAATGAAGAAGTCTCACAGTTACTACTAATACAATTACTCAGCCTTCAGCACACATGGGTTTTAATACTGTTCAATTACCCGACCTGGTAAAACTCCTGCTGAGAGAAAACTAAGAGGAAGCTTATTATAAAAGTTCATTTGAAAAAAAAAGGGAACGACTCCGCTCACTGAACCTCCACAAATATAAACAGTTGATTTCATCTCATTGTGAGAAAGTAAAGAGTCTCTTGTGTGACACGAGCATAAACTTCAATTTAGGCATGAATATGGGAAATATATTGTCGTTAGGGCTGTCAAACAATTATTTTTTTAATCGAGATTAATCGCAGAATTTCCATAGTTAATCGCGATTAATGGCGTTTTGAATTGCATGTTTAAAATCCTGTTATTTTCCATTTGAAGGCAGTTTTAAGCCCATAATGTAAAGCATTTCTTACCAGAGTGTCTTAACTGGGAATCAATCACGGCTCTGCTGCGACTCCCACACTCCAAAATGGTCCTTTGGTGGAGCTGAGGCTGGCTTGGCTGCACCTGGGTGTTTAGCGTGGAGGTGCTAACTCAAACTCCACGTACTCCGGTGGTAGTTAAACTCCGTTTGACACAGGTTGCATTTTACTTTTGACTTGTCAACTGAAGCGTCTGGAAGTGTTTTAAAGTTAAACAAGCCGTTCAAAAGTCCAGTAGCTCTCTTACTTTCCATCAGCGCGGTAGGTTTACTGCAGGAGGCCACTTCAAAGCATAGCGCTACAGCTAGAGGAGCCGTCTACGGGGGAGGAGAAGGGACAAAAAGGCTTGCAACATTAAAATGCCATTAAAAAAATTAACGCCTTATGTATTGCATTAATCTAATTGCGATTAACGTGTTAACGCTGACAGCCCTAGTTGTCGTATTTATAATTACATTAAATGAATTCTCCTTTAATAGCAGACGTGCAGCAGAACAAAGTTAAGAGTGAAAGTAGCAGCACATATTTGGGCTCGTTAGTGGTGATGATCTGTGAATAACAAGTTGTTCAAACTAACAAATGTTTGGTTTTCTGGCGTCTCATGAACATTTCACTTTCACCAGGCTGCTGCTAGCTGCTAGCTGCTCGCGGTCTGGAAACTTTCACTGTGCTGTGTGTGTGTGTGTGTGTGTGTGTGTGTGTGTGTGTGTGTGTGTGTGTGTGTCTCCTGATAGTATAACCTCAGTGTGTGTGTGTGTGTGTGTGTGTGTGTGTCTGTGTGTCTGTGTGTCTGT
>NC_070597.1:1899664-1909664 GCF_027409825.1 Scomber japonicus | reverse complement strand
TTCCTACCTTCTTATCTTCCTCCCTTCCTTTCCTTCCTTCTCCTCCCTTCCTTTCCTTCCTTTCTCCCTTACTTCGCCCATCCTTCCTACCTTCCTTCCTTCCTCCCTTCCTTTCCTTACCTTCCTCCCTCCCTCCCTCCTCCCTTCCTCCCTTCCTTCCTACCTTACTTCGGCCTTAAAGGTTTAAACCAGAACAGAACCTCCCTTCCTTCCATCCTTCCTTCCTTTCCTTCCTTCTTCCAATACAGCTACACAATCTGTTTAATCAGGTTTCCCTCCCTCCTCCCTTCCTTCCTACCTTCCTTCCTTCCTCCTTTCCCTCCTTCTTCCTCCCTTCCTTCGGCCTTAAAGGTTTAAACCAGAACAGAACCTCCCTTCCTTCCTCCCTTCTTTCCTTCCTCCCTTCCTTTCCTTCCTCCCTTCCTCCCTTCTTCCAATACAGCTACAGGATCTGTTTAATCAGGTTTCCCTCCCTCCTCCCTTCCTACCTTACTTCCTTCCTTTCCTTCCTTTCTCCCTTTCTTCCTCCTTTCCTTCCTTTCTTCCGTCCTTCCTCCCTCCTTCCTTCCTTCCCTCCCTCCCTTCCTTCCTTCCCTCCTCCCTTCCTTCCTACCTTACTTCGCCCATCCTCCTTTCCTTCCTTCTTCCTCCCTTCCATCCTTCCTTCCTTTCTTCCTTCTTCCAATACAGCTACACAATCTGTTTAATCAGGTTTCCCTCCTTCCTCCCTTCCTTCCTACCTTCCTTCCTTCCTTTCCTTCCTTTCCTTCCTTTCCTTCCTTTCCTTCCTTTCCTTCCTTCTTCCTTCCTTTCCTTCCTTCTTCCTCCCTTCCATCCTTCCTCCCTTCCTTCCTTCTTCCAATACAGTTACACAATCTGTTTAATCAGGTTTCCCTCCCTCCTCCTTTCCTTCCTACCTTCCTCCTTCCCTCCTCCCTTCCTTTCCTTCCTTTCTCCCTTCCTTCCTCCTTTCCTTCCTTTCTTCCTTCCTTCCTCCCTCCTTCCTTCCTTCCTTCCCTCCTCCCTTCCTTCCTTCCCTCCTCCCTTCCTTCCTACCTTCGCCCATCCTCCTTTCCTTCCTTCTTCCAATACAGCTACACAATCTGTTTAATCAGGTTTCCCTCCCTCCTCCCTTCCTTCCTACCTTCCTTCCTTCCTCCCTTCCTTCGGCCTTAAAGGTTTAAACCAGAACAGACCCAAAGTATTACCTAACCAAAGACTTTTTTCTGTGTGTGTGAGGACAGACGCCTGAAATACCTGGAAGGGGTTCAGAGCTGCATTCATCATGTGTCTGACTCTCACATGTGGAGAAAGCTCAGGGAGACTTTTACAGCAATACACTGACATCATCTTTGAATGACATCATCTCTGAATGACATCATCTTTGAATGACATCATCTTTGAATGACATCATCTTTGAATGGCTGAAATCCACCAAATCCACCAAATCCAGCACAGCATGGAGCAGCTTTCCTTCAGACTTCCATCCCAGTCTCCCGTTTTACTGCTGACAGACTCCTTCCTTCCTTCCTTCCTCCCTTCCTTTCCTTCCTTTCCCCCTTCCTTCTTCCTTTCCTTCCTTTCTTCCTTCCTTCCTTCCTTCCCTCCCTCCCTCCCTTCCTTCCTACCTTCCTTCGTCAGTCCTACCTCCCTTCCTCCCTTGTTTCCTCCCTCCCTTCCTTCCTTCCTTCCATCCTTCCTTCCTTCCTTCATCTCTCTTTCCTCCCTTCCTCCTTTCCTTCCACCCTTCCTTCCTTCCTTCTTCCTCCCTTCCTTCATTCCTCCCCCCTTTCATTCCTTCCTTCCTCCTTCCCGTCCATCCTTCCTTCCCTCCTTTACTCCCTTCCTTCCTTCCCTCCCATTTTTCGTAATGATCTGAGACAAGAGAAGGAAGGAGGAGGAGTGGGGGGGGGGGGGGGCGGTTGATCTGTTGCTATGGATAACATTGTGTATCATGAATGACCTGAAGCAGTATCTGCACAGTGATTGGCTGGCAGGTGACTGGTCCGTGTAGATCAGGCTTGTCCTTCCTTCCTTCCTTCCTCCCTTCCTTCCTCCCTTCCTTCCTTCCTTCCTTCCTTCCTTCCTTCCTCCCCCTCCTGCACATTCACAGCGTTTGAATCTGTGATGGACAGCCCTGCCGATGCTCATCCTTCTGTCCTTCCTTCCTTCCTTCTGTCCTTCCTTCCTCCCCTCCCTCCATCCGTCCTTCCTTCCTTCCTTCCTTCCTTCCTTCCTTCCTTCCTTCCTTCCTTAAGGGCCGTGTGTCTGCAGGTTTCTGTTCCAACCAATGAAGAGCACACATGATTGGAACAGCTGTCTGAGTCGAGCCTGGTGAGCTCCTGATTGGTTGGAATAAAGACATTATGAACCTGTAAGTAATAGGAAGGAAAGGAGGAAGGAAGGAGAGAAGGAAGGAGGGAGGGAAGGATGGAAACCTGCAGAGACATTATGAACCTGTAAGGAATAGGAAGGAAAGGAGGAAGGAAGGAGGGAAGGAAGGATGGAAACCTGCAGAGACAACCTGTATGAACCTGTAAGGAATAGTTTGGACATGGCTGGTGTGGATGAGTGTCGAGGGTGTGATTAGCGTGCTGGTGACCTGTTAAAAATGAAAGCTGCAGTTTGCCCATCAGACAGTTTGAAGTAGTTTCCCTTGTGATGCAGCAGAGGGCGCTCTAAAACTTCACTAGCTTTGCCTGTTAGCAAACTGAGCTAATGCTAATGTGGTGGTGTTTCTTAGAGTGGAGCCGTCCTGAGCAGATAATCATGACACTAGGGATGTGTCATTGAGTCTAGTATTCAGGTTCATTAACAGCTACTTTCAGCCACTAGGAGGAGCTCTAAGCGTCTTGTGTTGAAGTAGAACCTGAAACACAGAGTGAAGTTTTCCTGCTGCCCTCGGCTACTTTGACTCGGTAGTAGGTTAGCCTGCTAGCTTAGCTGACTGGTAGTAAGTTAGCCTGCTAGCTAGCTGACTGGTAGTAAGTTATCCTGCTAGCTAGCCGACTTGGTAGTAAGTTAGCCTGCTAGTTAGTACGTTAGCCTGCCAATAGCTGACTGGTAGTAAGTTATCCTGCTAGCTTAGCTGACTGGTAGTAAGTTAGCCTGCTAGCTAGATGACTGGTAGTAAGTTAGCCTGCTAGCTAGCTGACTGGTAGTAAGTTATCCTGGTAGCTAGCTGACTGGTAGTAAGTTAGCCTGCTAGCTAGCTGACTGGTAGTAAGTTATCCTGCTAGCTAGCTGACTGGTAGTAAGTTATCCTGCTAGCTAGCTGACTGGTAGTAAGTTATCCTGCTAGCTTAGCTGACTGGTAGTAAGTTAGCCTGCTAGCTAGCTGACTGGTAGTAAGTTAGCCTGCTAGCCAGCTGACTGGTAGTAAGTTAGCCTGCTAGCTAGCTGACTGGAGGGAACATGACTAAAGTCCAGCGTGGTTTAAAAGCTTCCAGAAAGTAAAGGATAATGTTGTCAGGTGTGAAATATGTGGAGCAGAGTTGAGCTACGGTGGCTTCACATGGACAAAAAGCTGCTGTCTGCTGTGACGGTTGCCGAGGGAGACGGACCTGACGCTAATCACCAAACTAGTACGTCAACATCTGGAACAGCTGCTGGATATTCAGCCTAGTCTAAAGCTTGTCTAACATCTGGGCAGCATGATGAGCCACTCTGAGTAGTTTCAGTATTTCTGAGCTGTGGAGCAGCAAGGAACAGACAGTTTATCAGAGGGAACAACTCAAGATACATTTTATTGTCTCTGATGTGACGAACAATGTTACGTCTCTCATTGCTAATATGATGGTAAAGGAAATGCTCAGCGGTGTTCATGCTGTTATATATTTAGGGGTCTGTAAGATTTATTCTTTTAATGAATGTGTTTGTGTAAAGAGATGAAGGCTGATTATCATTTACATTAATACACGTTTGTGCAGTTAAAGCTTGTTTGTTATGAATATTGATAATTATTTTTTGACACGTTATCTCTTTAACTCTGGTGAATGTCAGCATGCAGCAAATATTCAGTTATTTCATTCACATCATCGTCTGGTTAACTGAGCGTGGAATCATCTCTAATCAGGGGAAGATGTTTTATCACACGTTCAGCTGAAGACTTGTTGACTAAAATAGTCTCTTGACACTAAAAGTGTCGAATGAGATGGAGACAAACAGACGTGATGAGGAAATTACAGCAGAGCGATGTCCTTCCTTCCTTCCTTCCTTCTCTCCTTCCTTCCTTCCTTCTTTCCTTCCTCCCTTCCTTCTCTCCTTACGTATGAGATGGAGACAAACAGACGTGATGAGGAAACTACAGCAGAGCGATGTCCTTCCTTCCTTCCTTCCTTCCTTCTTTCTTTCTTCCCGATGTCGTGTCGGCTCAGAGAAACTCCGATGTGGACGTTTCCTTCTTCCTTCCTCATTTCCGTCCTTCCTTCCTCCTTTCCTCCTTTCCTTCCTCCCTTCTTTCTCTCCTTACGTCCTTCCTCTTTTCCTCCTTCCCTCCTTCCTTCCTCCTTTCCTTCTTCCCTTCCTTCTCTCCTTTCTTCCTTCCTCCTTTCCGTCCCTCCTTCCTCCTTTCCTTCCTTCCTTCCTTCCTTCCATCTTTCCTTCCTCCCTTCCTTCTCTCCTCACGTCCTTCCATCTTTCCTTCCTCCCTTCCTTCTCTCCTCACGTCCTTCCTTCCTTCCTTCCTCCCTTCCTTCTCTCCTTACGTATGAGATGGAGACAAATAGACGTGATGAGGAAATTACAGCAGAGCGATGTCCTTCCTTCCTTCCTTCCTTCCTTCCTTCCTTCCTTCTCTCCTTCCTTCCTTCCTTCCTTCTTTCTTCCCGATGTCGTGTCGGCTCAGAGAAACTCCGATGTGGACGTTTCCTGCAGCGTTTGTGTGAGAGACACTCGGGCCTTCGAGTGTCCCTGAGTTGAAGAGGAAGGGGAGGAGAGGCGGGCGGGGGGGAGGAGAGGTGGGTGGGGGGGGGGCTAAACTGAAGTGAGAGCTTGCGGACAGATAGCAATTTTCCCTCATGGTGTCGTGTTCGGTTGTCAAGGCGACGGTGTATTTTCACCCCACACATCCCAAACTCTGCCATCATTCCTCCTTGGACTCAACCCCTCCCCCTCCTCTCCTCCTCTCCTCCTCTCCTCCCCTCCTCCTCTCCTCCTCTCACTGCTGCTGCTTCCAGTATCCTCCTCTCCTCCTCTCCTCCTCTCCTCCTCTCCTCCTCTCCTCCTCTCACTGCTGCTGCTTCCAGTATCCTCCTCTCCTCCTCTCCTCCTCTCACTGCTGCTGCTTCCAGTATCCTCCTCTCCTCCTCTCCTCCTCTCCTCCTCTCCTCCTCTCCTCCTCTCCTCCCCTCCTCCTCTCACTACTGCTGCTTCCTCCTCTCCTCCTCTCCTCCTCTCCTCCTCTCCTCCTCTCCTCCCCTCCTCCTCTCACTGCTGCTGCTTCCAGTATCCTCCTCTCCTCCCCTCCTCCTCTCCTCCTCTCCTCCCCTCCTCCTCTCCTCCTCTCCTCCTCTCACCGCTGCTGCTTCCAGTATCCTTCTCTCCTCCTCTCCTCCTCTCCTCTCCTCCTCTCCTCCTCTCCTCCTCTCACCGCTGCTGCTTCCAGTATCCTCCTCTCCTCCCCTCCTCCTCTCCTCCTCTCCTCCCCTCCTCCTCTCCTCTCCTCCCCTCCTCCTCTCCTCCTCTCCTCTCCTCCCCTCCTCCTCTCCTCCTCTCACTACTGCTGCTTCCTCCTCTCCTCCTCTCCTCCTCTCCTCCCCTCCTCCTCTCCTCTCCTCCCCTCCTCCTCTCCTCCTCTCCTCTCCTCCCCTCCTCCTCTCCTCCTCTCACTACTGCTGCTTCCTCCTCTCCTCCTCTCCTCCTCTCCTCCCCTCCTCCTCTCCTCCTCTCCTCCCCTCCTCCTCTCCTCCCCTCCTCCTCTCCTCCTCTCCTCCTCTCCTCCTCTCCTCCTCACAGCAAGACAAACACTTCAGAACACATTAAAGATTCATGAAGACGCCGCCGCTCATATTTCAAGCTGTTTATTAAAACCTTTAACACGATGCTACAACTCAACCCTTCCTTCCTACCTTCCTTCCTTCCTCCCTTCCTTTCCTTCCTCCTTTCCTTCCTTCTTCCAATACAGCTACAGAATCTGTTTAATCTGGTTTCCCTCCCTCCTCCCTTCCTTCCTCCCTTACTTCGCCCATCCTTCCTACCTTCCTCCCTTCCTTTCCTTCCTTTCCTTCCTCCCTTCCATCCTTCCTCCCTTCCATCCCTCCTCCCTTCCTTCCTACCTTCCTTCCTTCCTCCCTTCCTGTCCTTCCATTCCTTCCTTCTTCCTCCCTTCCATCCTTCCTCCTTTCCTTCCTTCTTCCAATACAGCTACACAATCTGCTTAATCTGGTTCCCCTCCCTCCTCCCTTCCTTCCTACCTTACTTCGCCCATCCTTCCTACCTTTCTTCCTTCCTCCCTTCCTTTCCTTCCTTTCCTTCCTTATTCCTCCCTTCCATCCTTCCTCCTTTCCTTCCTTCTTCCAATACAGCTACAGAATCTGTTTAATCAGATTTCCATCCCTCCTCCTTTCCTTCCTTCCTCCCTTCCTTTCCTTCCTTTCCTTCCTTCTTCCTCCCTTCCTTTCCTTCCTTTCCTTTCCTTCCTTTCCTTCCTTCTTCCTCCCTTCCATCCTTCCTTCCTTCCTTTCCTTCCTTTCCTTCCTTCTTCCTCCCTTCCATCCTTCCTCCTTTCCTTCCTTCTTCCAATACAGTTACACAATCTGTTTAATCAGGTTTCCCCCCCTGCCTCCCTTCCTTCCTACCTTCCTTCCTTTCCTTCCTTCTTCCTCCCTTCCATCCTTCCTCCCTTCCACCCTTCCTCCTTTCCTTCCTTCTTCCAATACAGCTACAGAATCTGTTTAATCAGGTTTCCCTCCCTCCTCCTTTCCTTCCTTCCTCCCTTCCTTTCCTTCCTTTCCTTCCTTCTTCCTCCCTTCCTTTCCTTCCTTTCCTTCCTTCTTCCTCCCTTCCATCCTTCCTCCCTTCCATCCTTCCTCCCTTCCATCCTTCCTTCCTTTCCTTCCTTTCCTTCCTACCTTCCTTCCTTCCTCCCTTCCTTTCCTTCCTTCTTCCAATACAGCTACACAATCTGTTTAATCTGGTTTCCCTCCTTCCTCCCTTCCTTCCTACCTTCCTTCCTTCCTTTCCTTTTCCTTTCAGGTTTCCACAAAGTCTAGAGCAGAATCTGTAGCTTTGTCATTGGTTGTTTTTTACTGAAATGCATCTTGGGAGTTGTAGTTGACTTCAGATGTGTTGTTCTGGAGTGGAGAGTTTCATGTTGGTCCAAAGCCTGAATCAGCTCAGATAACTCTTGTATTCAGAGAGCCAGCTGATGTTAGAGTCAGTGAATCATCCCATCGTCTGTCCGCTGACGTTACGGCTGGCAGCTCCTAAACGTGGGAGTCTTCTCCGTCTCCGCCATCAATCAGCTGTGACGTGAACGTGGCAGAAGGTGTCAGACCCATGAAAAACAAAAACCCGTCATGAAAGAAGAAAATGTGGAAAGATGTCACCAAAAAGATCTTTTAGTTTGAAATCTAAAGATTTGATTCTGGCAGCAGAGACAGAGAGTCGTAACTCAGTGTGACTTCCACCTCCTGAGCATCGTTAGGCCCATTCATTGCCTCCAGGGAGGGAGGAAAGAAGGAAAGAAGGAGGGAGGAAAGAAGGAAAGAAGGACAGAGGAGCATCGTTAGGCCCAATCATTGCCAATAAACGTCCATAAATCTGCTCAGAAACCCGAGAAGAGATGATTCACAGGACTGATAATGAGACTGTTTGCCAAAATGTTGAGAAATATGAAAACCAGATGCATTATGGGAAGTGTAGTTGCAGCAGGATTATCCTCCAAGAAGGCAGGGAGGAAGGAGAGAGAAAGGAAGGAACGACAGAAGGAAGAAAGGGGTATGGAGGACGGAAGGGAGGAAAGGAAATAAGGAAGGAAGGATGGAGGACATAAGTAAGGAAGGAAGGAAGGGAGGAGGGAGGGAGGAAGGAAGGAAGGAAGGAAGGAAGGAAGGAAGGAAGGAAAGGCTTTAAACCAGTCAGACATTAAACTCACTCTGCAGCTTCATGTGTGATTTCTATCTGATGTGAACGACCTGCTGTAAAGTCTGAGGACAGGAAAGTGTGTTTGGTGCCACATCGGTGTGTCTCCTCCCTCAGAGTGGAACACATGATGAGTGTAATCTGTCTCTGATCCATGTCTCTGTCTCTGTCTCTGATCCATGTCTCTGTCTCTGATCCATGTCCATGTCTCTGATCCATGTCCATGTCTCTGATCCATGTCTCTGTCTCTGTCTCTGATCCATGTCTCTGTCTCTGATCCATGTCTCTGTCTCTGTCTCTGATCCATGTCTCTGTCTCTGATCCATGTCTCTGTCTCTGTCTCTGATCCATGTCTCTGTCTCTGTCTCTGATCCATGTCTCTGTCTCTGTCTCTGATCCATGTCTCTGTCTCTGTCTCTGATCCATGTCTCTGTCTCTGTCTCTGATCCATGTCTCTGTCTCTGTCTCTGATCCATGTCTCTGTCTCTGATCCATGTCTCTGTCTCTGATCCATGTCTCTGTCTCTGTCTCTGATCCATGTCTCTGTCTCTGTCTCTGATCCATGTCTCTGTCTCTGTCTCTGATCCATGTCTCTGTCTCTGATCCATGTCTCTGTCTCTGTCTCTGATCCATGTCTCTGTCTCTGATCCATGTCTCTGTCTCTGTCTCTGATCCATGTCTCTGTCTCTGTCTCTGTCTCTGATCCATGTCTCTGTCTCTGATCCATGTCTCTGTCTCTGTCTCTCCTCACAGAGCCTGGGAACCACGGGCCGATACGACACCAGGAAGAAGTAAGTCCAGTCTCCTCTCAGACCTCAGACCTTACTGATCCTCACACCTCCTTTCAGTCTTCTATCATCCTCCTCCTGCAGGAAACCCCTTCCTGTAGACTCCTTCCTGTAGACCCCTTCCTGTAGACTCCTTCCTGTAGACTCCTTCCTGTAGACTCCTTCCTGTAGACTCCTTCCTGTAGACCCCTTCCTGTAGACTCCTTCCTGTAGACTCCTTCCTGCAGACTCCTTCCTGTAGACTCCTTCCTGCAGACTCCTTCCTGCAGACTCCTTCCTGTAGACTCCTTCCTGCAGACTCCTTCCTGTAGACTCCTTCCTGCAGACTCCTTCCTGCAGACTCCTTCCTGCAGACTCCTTCCTGCAGACTCCTTCCTGCAGACTCCTTCCTGTAGACTCCTTCCTGCAGACTCCTTCCTGCAGACTCCTTCCTGTAGACTCCTTCCTGCAGACTCCTTCCTGCAGACTCCTTCCTGTAGACTCCTTCCTGCAGACTCCTTCCTGTAGACTCCTTCCTGCAGACTCCTTCCTGCAGACTCCTTCCTGCAGACTCCTTCCTGCAGACTCCTTCCTGCAGACTCCTTCCTGTAGACTCCTTCCTGCAGACTCCTTCCTGCAGACTCCTTCCTGCAGACTCCTTCCTGTAGACTCCTTCCTGTAGACTCCTTCCTGTAGACTCCTTCCTGCAGACTCCTTCCTGCAGACTCCTTCCTGCAGACTCCTTCCTGCAGACTCCTTCCTGCAGACTCCTTCCTGCAGACTCCTTCCTGTAGACTCCTTCCTGCAGGAAACTCCTTCCTGTAGACTCCTTCCTGTAGACTCCTTCCTGTAGACTCCTTCCTGCAGACTCCTTCCTGTAGACTCCTTCCTGTAGACTCCTTCCTGTAGACTCTTTCCTGTAGACTCCTTCCTGTAGACTCCTTCCTGTAGACTCCTTCCTGCTGACTCTTTCCTGTAGACTCCTTCCTGCAGGAAACTCCTTCCTGCAGGAGACTCCTTCCTGCAGACTCTTTCCTGCAGGAAACTCCTTCCTGCAGGAGACTCCTTCCTGCAGGAGACTCCTTCCTGCAGGAAACTCCTTCCTGCAGGAGACTCCTTCCTGCAGACTCTTTCCTGCAGGAAACTCCTTC
>NC_070597.1:1879664-1889664 GCF_027409825.1 Scomber japonicus | reverse complement strand
TCTGTCAACATGATGAGAACATGTTCTTACTGCAACAACCTGCTGAACTTTAAACGTGATGAGATGGAAACGTCGACCAACACGATGAGAAAGCGTTAGTAGAGCCGATTCATTGATCAGCTGCCAACTGTTCAAAACTTGAAGCAACAATTTGATAATTGATGTGAATATCTTGTTGGTTTCTTTCTTCTTTGTGGACTAGGGCTGTCAAACGATTCATTTTTTTAATCGAGATTAATCGCAGAATTTCCATAGTTAATCACGATTAATGGCGTTTTGAATAGCATGTTTAAAATCCTGTTATTTTACATTTGAAGGCAGACGTCACCTCAGAGTTTAAAGAACACTGATTGACATTTTTCACTATTATCTGACATTTTATAGACCAAACAACTAGGGCTGTCAGCGTTAACGTGTTAATTGCGATAAGATTAATGTAATCCATAACGTGTTATTTTTTTAATCTCATTTTAATGTGTCAAGCCTTTTTGTCCCTTCTACTCCCCCGTAGACGGCTCCTCTAGCTGTAGCGCTATGCTTTGAAGTGGCCTCCTGCAGTAAACCTACCGCGCTGATGGAAAGTAAGAGAGCTACTGGACTTTTGAACGGCTTGTTTAACTTTAAAACACTTCCAGACGCTTCAGTTGACAAGTCAAAAGTAAAATGCAACCTGTGGTCAAACGGAGTTTAACTACCACCGGAGTACGTGGAGTTTGAGTTAGCACCTCCACGCTAAACACCCAGGTGCAGCCAAGCCAGCCTCAGCTCCACCAAAGGACCATTTTGGAGTGTGGGAGTCGCAGCAGAGCCGTGATTGATTCCCAGTTAAGACACTCTGGTAAGAAATGCTTTACATTATGGGCTTAAAACTGCCTTCAAATGGAAAATAACAGGATTTTAAACATGCAATTCAAAACGCCATTAATCACGATTAACTATGGAAACTCTGCGATTAATCTCGATTTTAAAAATTAATCTTTTGACAGCCCTACAAACAACTAATCGGTTAATGAAGAAAATAATCAGCAATGAAAATAATCATTAGATGCTTAAAGAGCTAAAAAGTTCTTTAATGATTATTTAATTGAATTATCACTTTAAAAAGCAAACAGACTTTGCACCAAGATGCTTAATTAACATATTAAATTGTTATTATATTACTAATTTTCCATAATGTTCTTACTGAAGATTATTTATTTCCCCATAGAAGCAACTTTCTGTCCTCAGGAGGAGGAATCTGAAGTTAATTAATACCCCTTTATATTTATTAATGTCTACTTCACACCTGCTGTTTGTTACATTTATCCTCACACACTAATATATTTACACTTCTTACATATTTACGAGCTGTCAGAAACATTTCTTCCATCTCACAGTGAAATATGTGCTGCTGCAGTTTAATGAAACAGTTTTGTGTTGGTGTTCAGAGACTGCAGCAGCTCGTGTTCAGGTCAGAGGAGGATCAAGGGTCTTTGTTATATAAAGAAAGTCTGAATCACTGCATGCAACATTTATTATTCAACTTCTTTTACTGACTGAAGGTTGAAGCTGCTGTCTGCTGGCAGGCTCCAGCACCCCGCCGTCCTGACCCTCTGACCTCTGACGTACGACTTCACCGGCATGAAGAAACGCTTCTGTTGAACGTTTCTGAACATATTTTAGATGGAGAAGACTCGGCTGGAGCTTTTTATTTAGAGTTCAGCAGAAATATAAAAATCTCTTTCTGCTGCTGCGCTTTAACCCTCCTGCTGTCCTCGAGTCAAGGAAGAAAGAAGAAGAAGAAGGGGGGAAGAAGGAAGGAAGGAAAGGAGAAGGAAGGAAAGAGGAAGGAAGGGAGGAAGGAAAGGAAGGAAGGGACAAAGGAAGGAAAGGAGAAAGGGGAAGGAAGAAAAGGATGGAGAAAGGGAGGAGGGAGGGAAGAAAGGATGGGAGAAGGTAGGAGGGAGGGAGGGGGAAGGAAAGGACAAGGGAAGGGAAGGGGAGGAAGGAGGTGGAAGAGAAGGAAGGACAAGGTAGGAAGGGAGAGGGAGGAGAAGGGAAGAAGGAGGAAGAAAGGATGGAGGAAGGAAGGAGGGAAGGGAGGAAGGAAGAAGGTAGAAGGGATGGAGGAAAGGCTAGGAAGGTATGGAAGAGAAGGAATGGAGAAGGAAGGAAGGAGGAAAGGAAGGAGGAAGGAAGAAAGGATGGAAAGGATGGAGGAAGGAAGAAAGGATGGAGGAGAGAAGGAAGGAAGGAAAGATGGAGGAAGGCGGGAGGAAAGAAAGGAAAGAAGGAGGGAGGGAGGGAGGAAGGGAGGAAAGGAGGAAAGAAGGAACAGTGAAAACAGACGGGGTCAGTTTGACCCGGGAGGACGACAGGAAGGTTACAACTTACTGATTTAACATTTCTGGGTCTAAAAGTTGATTTTCTGAAGTTTAATCAAACGACCAGACTGATGACATCATCATTAAAATAAACACAGTGTGAAAGTGTTTGCAGAGCCACAGAATAATGAGTTCATGTCAAACTGAATAAAGAGAGATAATAGTAATAATGAAGATGAGCTCTGAGGCCGCAGCAGCAGCACCTGAAAGCTTCGTCTCGGCCGTGTCCATCATCATCATCATCATCATCATCAGCGCCGCACCGAGCCGCCGTGGAACATTTCAATCTGCACGCCGCCACTTATGACTCTAATGTAATTAGCGGTGAGGAAACGAAGCTTCTTGTTAGCGACTGCAGCATAAAAACAGAGATTATGTTTCGGTAACGTCATCGGAAAAATAATTTAGCAGAATATAAACATGATGTCTGAGAGACGGAGGATGGGAGTGATGGGGAGGATGGGAGTGATGAGGAGGGTGGGAGTGATGAGGAGGATGAGAAGGATGGGAAGCTGCTGTGTGCTGGGCTGGACCCCGAAGATCCTGTTTACTGCTGTAAAAGTCAGACGTGCACATGTGTGGACGCAGTGAGCATGCTCAGTAGAGTCTCTTCCTGGTTGTGTTCTGTCTGCTGGAGGAACTCAAAGGAAATCAAAGTGCAAACCACTACCATATTTTTTGGGACTGCCCTGTCATGAGGGACTACTAGAGAGACATCATACACAATGCCCTGCAGGATATCTTCAAATGTGAAATACCCCTTGAGAGTAAGACTATGTTTTTTGGACACATACCTCAGGAATGGCCGAAAAGAGACAAACATTTAATCTTAAGGATCCTGCTGGTGGCTCGTAAAAAGAGTTTTACCAGGAAATGGTTATCACAGGAGAGCCCAACCTTAAATCTATGGATGGATATCACAGTGGAAATTCACATCATACTGGGAACACTGGGTCAAATATGTCACGCCCCATAGGCTAGATTTTATTTTCACAAACCAGTGGCTATAATGTATGAGAAAGATCACTCCCTACCAGTACATAGTTTTTTATTTAATTTAGTTATTGTTGTTATTGTTGTTGTTGGGCGGCTGTGCGCAGGAGATAGAGCGGTCGTCCTCCAATTGGAAGATTGGTGGTTCGATTCCCGGCTCCTCCAGTCCACATGTCGATGTGTCCTTGGGCAAGACACTCAACCCCTAATTGCTCCCGTTGCTGTGCCAACGGTGTGTGAATGTGAATGAATGGTTAGATCCCTCTGATGAGCAGGTTGGCACCCTGTGTGGTAGCTCCTGCCATCAGTGTATGAATGTGTGTGAAAGGGTGAATGACATGTGATGTAAAGCGCTTTGAGTGGTCGCACAGACTAGAAAGGTGCTATATAAGTACAGTCCATTTACGTGGACATGTGTGGACGCAGTGAGCATGCTCAGTAGAGTCTCTTCCTGGTTAGAAACTGTTCTGGTGAAACATCGTCAGTCACATCCTGACTGGGCTGATGTTTGTGGGCTCGCTGCTTTTCAGGCCTTCTGGCAGCAGTAAAGGAGATTTAACAGCAACAAACTTAAACTGCTGCTTGTCTCGAGTGTATTAGTCTCAAATTGTTCATTTTCTTCTTCTCTTCTTTTTTCATCTTCTCAGTTAACTGTGAAGCACTTTGAACCACATGAACCTGAATGAAAGCTGCTGTATGAATGAGACTGACTGATTGGTTGATTGATTGATTGACTGACTGACTGACTGACTGACTGACTGACTGATTGATTGATTGAAGTCATTTTTCAGCTCTGTAACTCTCTACCTGTTGTGTCCTGCAGTTCTCAGCTGTTTCTCTACACACAGTTTTATTCAGAGTTTCGGTTTCGCTGCGATTTTTAATGATTTTAAAAGAAGCTTTGAACAGCTGATGTACGCAGGGACAGACAGCTGCAGGACGAGAGGCGAGGAGGATTTCTGTTGTTTTTGCCAGCAGCTCTTCATCCTGCAGTGAGTCACAGACAGACAGGTTAGCATCAGTTAGCTGCTAACGGCTAACACACAGCCACTGTTAACCATCAGGACCCAGCCGTTATCCTTCTACCAGTTATATAAACTTAATGACAGAGATCAGGAAACTCTACAGCAGCTTTGGCTCCAACTCCTCAGGCCTGGTTTTAAACTGCAGATCACAGTCTGAGCTGATTTTTAACCCATGAAATGCTGATTTTAGTTCACAGTACATCTTTAAAGCCTCAGAGCCAAACATCCACAGCTTCACTCTGCGTAGTCACGACACTAAATGATCCAGATGTCCGGAGAGCATCATTCAGCTGTTAGTCATTCCTCATCATCTCGTCTCCCGTCTATTAGAACAAGAAAAAGAGAAAAGAAAAGAAAAGGGCTTTAAATGACCTGGTTTCTTTTTCAGCACGTGTGTGAAGAACATCCTGTTCTCTGGAGGATAATAGCAGCAACATTAGAGAAAAGTGAAGAATCAAGGAGGCAGACAGGTTTCACACCTCCACATCTTCCTCTTCCTCTCTTTATCTCCTCCTGCACACAGTCACAGTCCTTGCCCTCAATGTTTCATACAGTTTGGAAATAAAACAGTTAGAGGAATAAGAGAATATAATGTTAGTCCTGCTGTAACTCATGTAGCTCTTTCTCTTTGAGACTGAGCTGATGGTGTTTCAGTGAGAACCGTCAGACCTGCAGCAGACACTGATGATGACCTCGCTCTGTTAGTCTCTGTACTGCTGTTTAGATGACCGCTGAAACATTGGAAGCAGTTGGTCCGATCAGTTTGTAGCTGCAGGTACAAGTTCAGCCCAGGCGGGGAGTTCTGGTCCTCTGAAATGAAGCCAACCAGGAAGTAACTTAGAGCTGCATTCTATCAAAAGGCCACCAGGGGGCGACCGTCTCTATACAAGTCAATGGAGAATTCACCAACTTCTCACTTGATTTCTAACCTCAGTAAACGTTTTCAAAATGTGTTTATGGTCTCAATCGCTAGTTTAAAGCCTTCTTCAATGCAGTATGATGTTCATTTGGGACATTTTGGCCTCCCTGATTTTACATGTGATGATAAAGCAGGGTATGCATTAGGGGGCGGGGCTACGTCCTGATTGACAGGTTGATTGACCAATGTACTCCAGATCCAGCCCTCGTAACCATAGCATCCTCCAGAATCCGTGTTTTTGTTTTTCCCAGCATGCACCTGAAATTTTCAAGATGGCGCTGCCTAGATTAGAAACTATTGGCTTCCGAGCAGCAGTCCACAAACCAATGGGTGACGTCACGGATGTTACGTCTGTTTCTTCTCTACAGTCTGTGGTTCAGCTTCATCATCAGTGTTTGGGGTTTTTACAGGAATAGTTGGTTCAAATAATAACAGATTAGCTTTTAGAAAACGTAACTAAACACCTGAAACTGAAAGTGTTACTGATCATTGAGTCTGGTCTTAACTTTGCTGTTTCTAATCATTTTAGGTCCATGTCTGTCTCGTCTCAGGTTGTAGAAAAGCTTTTTATTGTTTCCCTGCGCTGATGTTTTTACAGTCATTCCACAAATATTCTTTCAAAATGAATTAGGAATTTAGGAAATTATAATTAAATTTAATAACATTTTTAATTAAAGCTGCAACTATTTTCATAATGAATGGATCAGTGTTTCAGTCTTTAAATCGATGTTCAGTTTACTGGAATCACTCAGAACATGAATCAGTGAAAGCAGCGTTTTATTTATTTCCTGTCTGTTAATGTGTGAATGAACTCAGACTGTAAACACTCAGACATCAACATGTAAACCTGTCAGAGAAGCAAAAAGACCTCCAGCACACAAACATCCTCCCCCCCCCCCCCCCCCCGCCCCCCCGATGAAGACAGCTTCCTGCTTGTTTTCCTCCCTGAAGTGAAAATGAGACTCGTTGTTATTTCACAGCTGGAACAGAAAGAAAGATTTACTCCAAATATTTAAATGAGCAAATTTAAACGCCTACATTTGGAAATTGAAACTGTGAGAGCTTTGCATGCGCCCCCCCCCCCCTCCCCGCCCCCTCCTCACCTGTTGGTCTTCAATGGGCGCCATGGAAACAGTGCAGCTCTGAGCCAATGAGCAGCAGCAGCAGCAGCTCGTCTCCTGCTGCCACTTTAATGGTTTGGAGTTGTTTACGATGTTTGTTTGTTGGCGTCTTTCATCCTGATGCAGCTCAGAGCCCCGAGAGATACAGCTTCATGAGCACAAATGACACTATAGTACACTTCTGTTATTGTACTTCTGTTATTGTCAACTAATCTTTATTTGTATAGAGTCAAATCATAAGTCATGTCAAGGCTCTTCACACACAGAGCAGGTCTGAAACATATATGTATAAAAGAAATGGACGTAACATCCGTGACGTCACCCATTGGTTTGTGGACTGCTGCTCGGAAGCCAATAGTTTCTGATCTAGGCAGCGCCATCTTGAACATTTCAGGTGCATGCTGGGAAAAATAAAAACACGGATTCTACTTATATGGGCATGAGGCGGAGCCATGGGCGGAGCGGGGAGGTTGCGAGTAGTTACGAGGGCTGGATCTCGAGGCCATGGGCGGAGCGGGGAGGTTGCTATGGTTACGAGGGCTGGATCTCGAGGCCATGGGCGGAGCAGGGAGGTTGCTATGGTTACGAGGGCTGGATCTCGAGGACATTGGTCAATCAACCTGTCAATCAGGACGTAGCCACGCCCCCTAATGCATACCCTGCTTTATCATCACATATAAAATCAGGGAGGCCAAAATGTCCCAAATGAACATCATACTGCATTGAAGAAGGCTTTAAACTAGAGATTGAGACCATAAACACATTTTGAAAACGTTTACTGAGGTTAGAAATCAAGTGAGAAGTTGGTGAATTCTCCATTGACTTGTATAGAGACGGTCGCCCCCTGGTGGCCTTTTGATAGAATGCAGCTCTAAGTTACTTCCTGGTTGGACCGGAGCTCCCCGCCTGGTTTAAACTCTTCAGATTTCATTTAGAGAGACTCAACATTCCCACATGAGCAGCTCCCTCAGAACCAGACTCAGAGTGGGAGCAGCTTATAATCATCATGCTGCTTTAAGATGATTTACGTTATAAACTCAACGTCTCTGATTTAAATATAATAAAACTTTATTAATATTATTAATATGAGACATTTACACAGAATTAAACCATAAATATGAGTTAAACTGTACAGCTAAAGGGTGTGTGTGTGTGTGTGTGTGTGTGTGTGTGTGTGTGTGTGTGTGTGTGTGTGTTTCTCTGTGTGTGAGTGTGTGTGTGTTTATGTCTATCTCTGTGTGTGAGTGTGTGTGTGTGTGTGTTTCTCTGTGTGTGAGTGTGTGTGTGTGTGTGTGTATGTGTGTGTTTCTCTGTGTGTGAGTGTGTGTGTGTTTGTGTTTCTGTGTGTGTGTGTATGTGTGTGTTTCTGTGTGTGAGTGTGTGTGTGTGTATGTGTGTGTTTCTCTGTGTGTGAGTGTGTGTGTGTTTCTGTGTGTGTGTGTTTCTGTGTGTGTGTGTTTCTGTGTGTGTGTGTCCTTTTCTTCCTTCCTTTCTTCCTTCTGTCCTTCTCTCCTTAATTCCTTCCTCTTTTCGTCCTTACTCATTTCCTTCCTTCTTTCCTTCTCTCCTTACTTCCTTCTATCCTTCCTTGACCTGAGGACACCAGAAGGGTTAATAGAAACCCAGTGTGACACTTTAAAGACCGCTCATCGATGAAACAGGAATATAATTGGACGGTTGAATCGATAGTGACAGCGAGCGTCAGTGTGGTGCGACTCGCTCGTTAACGCTGCTCGTTAACACGTTTCTTCTTCTGTGGTTGTTTCTGCTGCGGTTTCCATGTCCGCTGTGTGAGTGTGAGCAGCAGCCGCTCACTTCCTGCCGCCGCTCACACATATTATCCTCCGCTATTTACACAGCCATTATTACTGCAGTGACACACACACACACACACACATGCACACACACACACACACATGCACGCACACACACACACATGCACACGCACACACACACCACTTCCTGTGTGCGGCAGATGAAGCAGCTGCTCTGACAGATAAGAACGACAGAAAGCGTTTCAGAGCAGAACAACAGGTTCCTCTCCTGCTGCTGCTGTCTGACACACACACACACACACACACACACACACACATAGAGACACACATGAACAGAGAGAGAGACACACACACACACACACACACACACACACACACACACACATAGAGACACACATGAACAGAGAGAGAGAGACACACACACACACACACACATATAGACACAAACACACATTCACGCGCACACACACACACATAGAGACACATACACACACACACACATAGAGACACACATACATAGAGACACACATACATATAGACACAGACACACACACACACACATTCACGCACACACACACACACACACACACACACACACACACACACACACACACACACACATACACATCCTCATTCAGCCTGCAGTTCTATGTTGCGTAATTGCTGCAGTTTACATACATAGGGAGGTTATGTGTGTAAACTTATTTACCTCCTTCTCCTCCTTGAACTTCTTCACCTCCTCCTCCTCCTCCTCTTCCACCTCCTCCTCCTCCTCCTTCACCTCCTCCTCCTCCTCTTCCTCCTCCTTCACCTCCTTCTCCTCCTCCTCCTCCTCCTCCTTCACCTCCTCCACCTCCTCCTCTTCACCTCCTTCTCCTCCTTTAACTTCTTCACCTCCTCCTCCTTCACCTCCTTCACCTCCTCCTCTTCCACCTCCTCCTCCTCCTCCTTCACCTCCTCCACCTCCTCCTTGTCCTCCTCCTCCTTCTTCACCTCCTTCTCCTCCTTTACCTCCTCCTTCTTCTTCACCTCCTCCTTCTCTTCCTCATTCACATCCTCCTCCTTCTCCTCCTTCTCCTTCTCCTTCTCCTCCTTCACCTTCACCTCCTCCTTCACCTCCTCCTCCTTCACCTCCTCCACCTCCTCCTTCACCACCTCCTTCACCTCCTCCTCCTTCTCTTCCTCCTTCACCTCCTTCTCCTCCTCCTCCTTCACCTCTTCACCTCCTCCTCTTCCTCTTCCTCCTCCTTCACCTCCTCCTCTTTCTCTTCCTCCTCCTTCTCCTCCCTCTCCTCTTCCTTCTCCTCCTCCTTCACCTCTTCACCTCTTCACCTTCACCTCCTTCTCTTCCTCCTCCTTCTCCTCCTCCTCCTCTTTCTCTTCCTCCTTCACCTCCTCCTTCTTCACCTCCTCCTCCTTCTCTTCATCCTCCTCTTTCTCTTCCTCCTCCTCCTTCTCCTTCACCTCCTCCTTCACCTTCACCTCCTCCTTCACTTTCACCTCCTCCTGCTCCTTCACCTTCACCTCCTCCTCCTCCTCCTCTTCCACCTCCTCCTTCACCTTCACCTCCTCCTTCACTTTCACCTCCTCCTCCTCCTTCACCTCCTCCTCCTTCACCTCCTTCACCTCCTCCTCTTCCACCTCCTCCTCCTTCACCTCCTCCTCCTTCACCTCCTCCTTCACCTTCACTTTCAACTCCTCCTCCTCCTTCACCTCCTCCTCCTTCACCTCCTCCTTGACCTTCACCTCCTCTTTCACTTTCACCTCCTCCTCCTCCTTCACCTCCTCCTCCTTCACCTCCTCC
>NC_070597.1:1864664-1869664 GCF_027409825.1 Scomber japonicus | reverse complement strand
AAAGAGTCTAATAATGACTCTCCTCTCTCATCTTTATATTTATCACATGATCAATGAGCTTTGAATCCATGTTTGATGCTGAGTGTGTTTGCTGCTCTGTGATGAAACGCTGCAGACTCAAACACTGATCCTTCACATGACTGATATTTAGCCCTTTATAGGACACTCATTGAAAGGAATGGAGGAAGGAAGGGAAGGAAGGAAGGACGGAGGAAAGAAAGAGAGAAGGAGGGAGGGAGGGAGGGAGGAAGGGAAGAAAGAAGGAAGGAAGGAAGAAGAAAGGGGGATGGAGGAAGGAAAGAAGGAAGGGAGGAGAGAAGGAGGGAGGGAGGAAGAACAGATGGAAGGAAGGAAAGGAAGGAAGGAAGGAGGACCTTAACCCTTTATTGGGCAAATAATTATATTTGGTAACTTCTGTAAATATCCCAAAATATCCTTCCTTCCTTCTTTCCTTCCTTCCTTCCTTCCTTCCTTCCTTCCTTTCTTTCCTCCTTCCTCCCTGCCTTCTTTCTTCCCTTCCTCTTTTCCTTTCTCCCTCCCTCGTTCCTTATTTCCTCCGTCCTTCCTTCCTTTCCTTCCTTCCATCTGTCCTTTCTCCCGCCCCTCCTTCTTTCTTTCCTCTGTCCTTCCTTCCTTCCTTCCTTCTTTCCTTCCTTCCTCTTTTCCTTTCTCCCTCCATCCTTCTTTCTTTCCTCCTTCCTTCTTTCCTTCCTTCCTCTTTTCCTTTCTCCCTCCCTCCTTCTTTCTTTCCTCTGTCCTTCCTTCCTTCCTTCCTTCCTCAGTTCCTTCTTTACTTTCCTCTCTTCCTTCCTTCCTCCCTCATTTCCTTCCTTCCCTCCCTCGTTTTCTTCCTTCTTCCCTCCTCTCTCCCTTCCTTCCTTCCTTGACTGGAGGACAACAGGAGGGTTAATGAGCAGTTTTAATACAATAAATATATAAAGTCATCCAGATATAAATGATAATATAATATAATATTGTGCATGTTCCTCTCCTCTCTCATTCTTCGTATTCTTTTGCAGCAGCGATGGTTTTATTTTTTAAAAGGTCTGAAACGTCTTTAAGTTTGTTCAGACTCGATGTGAACATCAACTCAGCGTTAGTGTTTTAATGATTCAATGGTTTTATTTCTGTGGCCATCGTAGCAGAAAGTCTTTGGAGTCGTGATTCTGTTAATAAGATTTAAACAAACAGGAAGTAAAACTAAAACTAAAACTAAACAAAGAAGATGACGTTTGTCTCTGAGTTCATTTAAACATCAGAACTATCAGCTTGTTTACTCTCCAGCATCATTAACTCATCAGCTGATTTCACCCTGACTCCGTCGCTCTCCATCGATCAGCTGCCGTATCGTTTCCCTTCACTCTGGTTACTATGGTTACCACGGTCACATGAAGAAATGAACCATCATGAACTCTGACAGCAGCAATAAAGAGTCTGAACCCTAACCCCCTACCTCAATGACTCTACACGTGTTATTATATATAAGAAAGATAGAAACACTATCATGCTGCACACAACTGGAACAAACTACCAGCTGAACTGAAATCATTTTTAAATCCAGGTTAAAAACATAGTGAGGAAGGAGAAGTTAAAGAGCTTCTGTAGAAACTCTGAACTTCTCTGATTGAACTGGAACTAACTGTTATACTCTCTCCTTCCTCTCCTCCTTCTCCTTCCTCTTCCTCTCCTCCTTCTCCTTCCTCCTCTTCTCCTCCTCCTTCCTCTTCCTCCTCCTTCTCCTTCCTCTCCTCCTTCTCCTTCCTCTCCTCCTTCCTCTCCTCCTCCTCCAGCCGTCTCCTCCCGGCTGTGATGACCCAGCAGATGCAGAACCTGCAGCTGTCTCAGAACAGGAAGTGCCCCAGCGGGCCGACCTCCCCCAGCGCTGCTAAGCGTCTCTACAGGAACCTGTCAGAGAAGCTTCGGGGAAGCACTTCCTCCTTCGAGGACTCCTACTTCTTCGGGAAGACGGACCGACTCCGCAAAGCCTCGGTGAGTCTAAATGTGATGTTTTACAGCCTCTACAGACTCATTCACACCTTCACTGGTTCTAAACTTTATTAAAAACATGTTAGAGACTCATTCTGTTCATGTACAACCTGTAACTATAGCAACCATAGCACAACCTGTATCTATAGCAACCATAGCACAACCTGTATCTATAGCAACCATAGCACAACCTGTATCTATAGCAACCATAACACAACCTGTATCTATAGCAACCATAGCACAACCTGTATCTATAGCAACCGTAACACAACCTGTAACTATAGCAACCATAACACAACCTGTATCTATAGCAACCATAGCACAACCTGTATCTATAGCAACCATAGCACAACCTGTATCTATAGCAACCGTAACACAACCTGTAACTATAGCAACCGTTAGCACAACCTGTATCTATAGCAACCATAGCACAGCCTGTATCTATAGCAACCATAGCACAACCTGTATCTATAGCAACCATAACACAACCTGTATCTATAGCAACCATAGAACAACCTGTGTCCATAGCAACCATAGAACAACCTGTATCTATAGCAACCATAACACAACCTGTGTCTATAGCAACCATAGAATAACCTGTATCTATAGCAACCGTAACACAACCTGTAACTATAGCAACCATAACACAACCTGTATCTATAGCAACCATAGAACAACCTGTAACTATAGCAACCATAGAACAACCTGTGTCCATAGCAACCATAGAACAACCTGTGTCTATAGCAACCATAGAACAACCTGTATCTATAGCAACCATAGAACAACCTGTGTCCATAGCAACCATAGAACAACCTGTATCTATAGCAACCATAACACAACCTGTGTCTATAGCAACCATAGAACAACCTGTATCTATAGCAACCATAGAACAACCTGTGTCCATAGCAACCATAGAACAACCTGTATCTATAGCAGCCGTAACACAACCTGTATCTATAGCAACCATAGCACAACCTGTATCTATAGCAACCATAGCACAACCTGTAACTATAGCAACCATAACACAACCTGTATCTATAGCAACCATAGCACACTCTGATGGTCTGTCTGTGCATTACATAGCTCGTACTAAACATTGAGCTCAAAGTTAAACGGGTTAATCTGGTTGGACACAGAGTTCAGTTAAAGTTCCTCTCTGAACATTAATATCACACGTTTCTGCATCAGCCAGCGTGTTTCTTAGAGAAGGTCTGAGCTCACATCCAGACAGCGAGGAGGGGAAACCCGTCTGCCTCACACTCAGATCGATAAAGATTTGGTTTGCTGCTCGGCTAATCCGCTAACTCTGCCTCTTCTTTCATTTGTCACGTTCCTTTTATTAAATCTGCTGCTGCAGCCCGCGGCCGTCTCTGATCGTCACGTTACATCATCAAATATCCGTCGATCGCCTCTCAGCCGCGTGTCCCCGCCGTCTGCTGGGGGATTTTAAAAGGAGGAGACGTTTCAGATTTCAGGTGTTTTTTTTTAATAATCTGATTATCAGTGAGTGATGAGACCTTCAAAATAAGAGCTTCCCTTTTTGACGACTCATCTAGTTATGAATCAGTCTTTGAATAAAATCATAAAGTTGAGTGGTTTGTATTTTTATTTTATATTATTTATTATTAAATATCACTTTAGGACACACAGATAGAAACATATAGGAGCGTTAACGCAGCTTTATATTTTAATTTCTTTTAATTTACAACAAAGTTTAAAGATTGCAACTAAAAGGTAAAATAGCATCAACGCAGTATTTCTGTTCCACTGATGGAAGGAAGGAATAAAGGAGCAGGAGGAGGAGAAGGAGGAGGAGGAGGAGGAGGGGGGGGGGTGGGGGCAGGAGGAGGAGGGGGAGCAGGAGGAGGAGGAGCAGGAAGAGCAGGAAGAGAAGCAAGAGCAAGAGGAGGAGCAGTAGGAGGAAGGGGAAAAGGAGGAGGAAAAGGTGAAGGAGTAGGAGGAGGAGGAAGAGGAGGAGGGGGGGGTGGGGGCAGGAGGAGGAGGAGCAGGAAGAGCAGGAAGAGCAGGAGGAGAAGCAAGAGCAAGAGGAGGAGCAGTAGGAGGAAGGGGAGAAGGAGGAGGAACAGGAGCAAGAGGAGCAGGAGGAGGAGCAGGAGGAGGAGGAGCAGGAGGAGGAGGAGGAGAGGGAGGAGCAGGGGGGGAGCAGGAGGAGGAGGAGGAGGGGGGGGGGCAGTAGGAAGAGCGCCGGGACTTGTTGAATTTCACCCTGATTTAATTTCCTCTCACATTAATTTCAACATCGTACTTGAGACCAGAGCAGGAGGAGGAGAAGGGAGGAGCAAGAGGAGGAGGGGGAGCTGAGGGGGGAAGAGCAGGAGGAGGAGCAGGAGGAGGAAGGGGAGAAGGAGGAGGAAAAGGTGAAGGAGGTGGAGGAGGAGCAGGAGGATGGGGAGCAGGAATAGGAAGAGGAAGAGGAGAATGAGGAGGAAAAGGTGAAGGAGTAGGAGAAAGAGGAGGAGGAGCAGGAGGAGGAAGAGGGGGAGCAGGAAGAGGAGGATTAGCAGGATGATGGGGAGGAGGATAAGGAGCAGGAGGAGGAGGAGCAGTAGGAGAGGAAGAGCAGGAGGAGGAGAGTGAGGAGGAAGAGCAGAAGTAGGAGGATGAGGAGCAGGAGGAGGGGGAGCAGGAGGAGGGGGAGGAGGAGGAAGGGGAGGAGGAGCAGCAGGAGGAGGAAGAGGAGGGGGAGGAGGAGGAAGGGGAGGAGCAGGAGGAGGAAGAGCAGGAGGAGGAGGAGGAAGGGGAGGAGCAGGAGGAGGAAGAGCAGGAGGAGGGGGAGCAGGAGGAGGAAGAGGAGGGGGAGGAGGAGGAGGAGGAGCAGCAGGAGGAGGGGGAGGAGGAGGAAGGGGAGGAGCAGGAGGAGGAAGAGCAGGAGGAGGGGGAGCAGGAGGATGAGGAAGAGGAGGGGGAGGAGGAGTCGTCCTTGTGGAGGATGCATTCCTTTGTTTCTCTCTTTCTGAATGAGCAGGAAAAATTCCAACACTCACCTGACAACC
>NC_070597.1:1854664-1859664 GCF_027409825.1 Scomber japonicus | reverse complement strand
AGATACTTCGAGCGGCCAGGGAGAAAGGTCAGATCATGTGGCAAGGAGCCAGGATCATGTTTTTCCCGGACTACTCTAAGCAGACCATGGAGCGGAGAGTGTCCTTCAAGCAAGTTAAGACTGATCTGAAAAATAGAGGAGTTGAATACATGCTCCGCTTCCCCGCCACCTTGGAGATTAAACATAACGGAGCGCGTCATCGTTTCGCCTCCCCTGAAGATGCATCGGAGTTCGTTAAGAAGAGGATTATAAAGGAGAGCTGAGTTAAGACAGAATCTGGGGTAAATATTTAGATCCCTGACAGGCTCCCTACTATATTGTGATGATTGTTATGCTGACACTAAGATGTGGAGCCTGTCAATTTTCTTTGACTTTTTCAATTTTTCCTCTCCTTCTGATAATACTTCCTCTGCTGTTTTATTATACTCCATCTATTTACACGTAACCTAGGCAGCAGCAGTAAGTCAAATTTTCTTGGTTAACCTTAGTGTTATAATAGCTCCCATCGCATATAATAGAGACTGAAGAAGGCCACATTTAAAGCTTTTCTTTTCTTTAATTTCTTTTCTCTTTTTCTCATTTAAATCTCTTTACACAATTAATGAGGAGCTTTGTTTATGTTTTGATAATCCCCATTTAACACAGCTGATAAGGGACTAAACAAATAGGCCTATGCAAGTGTTGGGTTTACGGAAAGTCGGGTTCGGGTGACATTTCCAGGTTTCCTAGTTTTACCGAGTTTATGACTTGGTTTTCATGTTTATATCCCGGTCTTTTAAATGTGACTGGGTTTGTTCATAGTTTGTTTGTTTTTTTATGTGTTTTATTATTTGTCTGCCACCACTCTGTCCTTTTTTTTTGTAACACACACAAGATTTATGTATGCTTTACTACTTCATGGCTAGCACAACTGATTTGAAAATTGCCAGTTGGAACCTTAAGGGCCTTAACGATGTAATTAAGAAAAGGAAAATCCTGACATATTTGAAATCGTCTAAGGTTGATATAGCCTTCGTTCAGGAAACGCATCTAAATATGAAGGAATCCTTGAAATTAAGGTGCTCATGGGTGGGGAAGGTCTTCTCAAGCCCGGGAAATGGCAAAAGCAGAGGGGTTTCTATTCTGATTAATAAGACAGTTAACTTTAATGAAACAGTTGTGTTAACAGACTCCGATGGTCGATATGTGATAGTGTATGGTCAACTACAGGATACGCCAATTGCTCTTTGTAATATCTACGCACCTAATTTTGATAAGCCAGAGTTTTTTCACAACTTATCACAACTTCTCTTGGACCTCGGAGATATTCAGATAATAGTGGGTGGAGATTTTAACCAAATACTAGATCAAGATCTTGACAGATCATTACCTAGATGCAATACAGAAGGCAGGTCAGCAACTGCCATCAGACAGCTTGCCACTGATTTAGGTTTAAAAGATATTTGGAGGTTAATGCATCCAGACGGTAGAGATTACTCGTTTTTTTCTTCTCCCCACAATGTCTACACAAGGATAGACTATTTTTTAATTTCTCAATCATTAGTTGATTTTTCTCTTAGTTCGGATATAGGTAATATAATCATTTCAGATCATGCCCCGGTTTTCCTCTGCCTAACAAAATTTTCACAGACACCTAAAAGTCGGAGATGGCGCCTAAACATATCCCTACTGAAAGATAACTCATTCCTCGAGATGATACGCAAGGAAACATCACTTTTTGAGGAAACAAATAGTAAGCAGGATAGCCCCATTTCTATTTGGTGGGATACTTTGAAAGCTTATTGGAGAGGGAGGATTATTTCTTATGCCTCTTTCAAAAAAAGATTAGCTAACGAGGAATCCAACAGATTAGAGAGTGAACTTAAAACGCTTGAAGTCTCATATTCTCGGACCAAGGACAGATCCACACTTAACAAAATAATTGCCACTAAATTTCGATTAAATAAACTATATCATAAAAGAGCCGAATATGCCTTGTTTCGAACCAAACAGACATACTGGGAAATGGGTGAAAGGCCTGGTCGCCTACTGGCCTACCGCTTAAAGCAACAGAACAGTATGAACCATATACCTGGCACACGACAACCAGATGGCCATATCTCTACCTCCTCTAAACAGATAAATGAAAGTTTTAGATCTTTTTATAATACTCTTTATTCATCACAAGGTGATTTAGATAAACAGAAGTTTGATAGTTTTTTTGCTGATCTTAATCTCCCACAATTAGCTGACAGAGACAGAGACCTTTTAGAAGCACCAATCAAACTAGAGGAGATTTCTCAAGCAATCAGAAGCATGCCACCAAATAAATCTCCCGGGCTAGATGGACTGCCTGCTGATTTTTATAGAACATTTGAAGATATTATAAGCCCTATGTTGCTCGAGATTTACTCTGATGCATTTAAAGCTGGCACCTTACCACAGTCTATGCACACTGCAGTTATATCTTTCATTCACAAAAAAGGGAAAGATGATTTAGACCCTAGTGGCTATCGACCTATTTCCTTACTCAACTGTGATCAAAAGATTTTAGCAAAGATATTAGCAAATCGTTTGTCAAAAACCATTGGAAGTATAATTCACAAGGACCAATCAGGCTTCATCCCAAATCGATATAGCTCCGATAATATTAGACGGCTTATTAATTTACAATGTTTAGTATACGACTCCCCCCATCCAACAATTGCTCTGTCACTTGACGCCGCTAAGGCTTTTGATTGCGTCGAATGGACTTATCTTTTTGAAACACTTGAAAGATATGGCTTTGGGCAAAACTTTATTACATGGATCAAAACTTTATATAATACTCCCTATGCTTGCGTTTTAACTAATGGTCTTATATCTAATCCATTCCAGCTACATAGGTCCACAAGGCAAGGTTGCCCCTTAAGTCCGGGCTTATTCGTGCTTGCCTTGGAGCCTTTAGCGCAGAAACTGAGGAATAATTCGGATATACATGGGATCACAGTGGGCAGTAGTCATCACAAACTTTCACTATACGCAGACGATATGTTAGTACTACTAACAAAACCAGAGAAATCCATACCCACTCTATTGAACTGTATTGAAGAGTTCACATTGCTATCTGGATATCGCATCAATTGGGATAAATCTGAGGCCATGCCTTTATCAGGCTATTGCCCATCTACCCTCTTAAATAGGTGGAAATTTCGCTGGGCCTCAAAAGGCATCAAATATTTAGGCATCCAAATAACTCCTGATTATAAAGATATGGTTCGAGAGAATATTAACTCAATGCTTTGGAAGATGAAATCGGATTTTGGCAGGTGGACTAAAATCCACCTTTCGCTGTGGGGAAAAATACACTCTATTAAAATGATGTCTGCACCGGTGATCTATTACACACTATCTCACCTTCCTCTGAATATTCCCGAGTCCTACTTTAGAGACTTTGACACCCTTATATTAGACTTTCTCTGGGGCAATTCACACCACCGTCTAGGAATAAAGAAATTACAGGCCCACACAAAAAGAGGTGGATTTTCTCTTCCCAACTTCAGGTGGTACTGCTGGGCTTTTAATATGAAACACGTAAAAACTTGGTTACCTAATGTCAAGACAGGAGATAAGCCAGGTTGGTTCCAAATAGAGGCCGAAGCAAATGGAGGGCAGTCCCCTTGGTCTGAGTTATTCTGTACAAAATTGCCATCACAGAAGGATAACCCTGTTATCGCTAACACTAAATTAATGTGGCATAAACTACACAGAGCAGGCCGTTGGGACTTTTTTAAGTCCCCTCATGCACCTCTCTGGAATAACAAGCGAATTCTAATTGGAAACAAAACAGTTAGTTGGGCTATTTGGCAGAAAGCAGGGATAACCTATATTTTACATCTATTTGATAGCAATACTAAGCTCTTCTTAAGCTTTGACCAAATAGTAGATAGATACAAATTGCCACATAATCAATACTGGAGGTATGTCCAAATGCAAAGCACCCTGTCTCACTGGTTAGGCGGTCCGCTTACCTGCCCTACAGGTAGCCCAATTGAAGAACTGCTGATTAGATCGAGTTCAGGTAAGGGCATTACTCCTAAGATCAATGTTTTATTACAGGAACAACTATGTGACCCTTTGCTCAAGGTTAAGAAACACTGGGCAGGGGACTTGGCCATAGACATATCTCCTGAGGATTGGAAATCATGTTTAGATAACATTAATACAATATACAAAGAAATGGGTAATAGGTTTATTCAACTGAAAATAATACATAGATGGCATCGGACGCCACAACAACTTTATAAATGGAACTTAATACCAGCAGACTCTTGCTGGAGATGTGACAGGAGTGGTGCTTCTATACTACATATACTCTGGACATGCCCAGCACTTAAGGACTGGTGGAATAACATTCATCAGATTATGTTTGAAGTCTTGCACAAAAGTTTCCAAATCTCTGCAAAACTGGCTATCTTGGGATCAACCACTGAGCTTCAGGACAATGACTTTTCGTGCTTTGAGAAAAGATGGATTATTTTGGCTCTAACAACAGCTAAACGGATACTACTAAGACACTGGAGGAAAACATACCCCCCTCCTTATGAAGAATGGACTACAACAATGGCACAGCTAGCTGCCTACGAGAGGGTGACATATTCCCTACTGGACAAACTGGATCAATTTATGTTTACTTGGAGCCCTTTTACTGACTGGCTGTCTGCAAGTTAGGCTAATGGTTGCCTTGATTACGTAGTGCTGTCAATGATTTATTGTGTTTATTTGTTGAGAAATATCAGTGTGGTGGTCTATGTTGTGGTTGTTGTTGTTTTTGTTTTGTTCGTTTTTTTTTTTTTGTTTTGTTTTCATACTACACTCATTTACTGAAGGGAGCATATTTCTGACTTAGATGGTTACCCGATTGAGTGAACTGATCTCTCCCTGCCTGTATTATTTGTGTGTTAAACTTCAATAAAAAATTGTGCATTATAAAAAAAAAAAAAAAAAAAACACTGACAGCCCTAATCTAAACGATGCCTCCG
>NC_070597.1:1849664-1852164 GCF_027409825.1 Scomber japonicus | reverse complement strand
GTGTGTCTCTCTCTATGTGTGTGTCTATGTGTGTGTGTATGTGTGTGTGTGTGTGTGTGTGTGTGTGTGTGTGTGTGTGTGTGTGTGTGTGTGTGTGTGTGTGTGTGTGTGTGTGTGTAGTTGAGTGGAGCTGTCTGAAGGATTTCTCTCTGCTCGCTGGTGAAATGGTTTTGGATAATCTGCAGACGCTGAAGTGCACCATCAGCAGCCTCACCACGGTAACGGCATCATCATCATCATCATCACCATCACCATCATCATCATCAGCAGCATCTCTCTCTCTCCTCTTTAAATCAACACAATCTCTCATTCACTGTTTCTCTGAGCGCTCACACATTAAAACTTATTTTAACAAAGTGAATATTTTGTGTGAAACCTTGGAGCTGCACGAACATGATCCGATTAATCAATAAGTTACCAAATAATTATTGTACTGGCCTTACTAGAGCTCCCTAGCTATCCAGTCAGCTTCAACACAACACCACTCAAACAGGAGGACCAGGATCCGCTTTGGAGATTTATTTGAGATGGTATTCTTTTTGTAAAACTGAAAAGATACAGAAATAATATATATGAATTACACAATGCACATAAAAGGGTAAATGAGCACAAAAGAAAAGTTACGCTAACGGTAACTATGAGATATTGTCATTAAGCTGTACCCAGTGACAAATATATCACAAACTCAAAATATCCTCTTTGTGATTAAATCTACCTTCAACGCGTTTAACAAGCCTCAAGGTTTAGAAGAACAAATCCGTGTGACATCAACGCTACGCTGCCGCATGGCAATGGAGGCCAAACAAGAAAGTGAAACCAGAGACATTATAATAAGAGGAGACATATCACTGAAAAAATCTCCCATTGAAATGCATAGGGAAACTACGTAACGCCAAGATGGCCGCTGTTTGCACATGTCCCGCCTCTTCTGGTGCCGTTGCTCCAATCATCTCGCTGGTCCTACGCGGTCACGTTTTTTGCGACACTTGGAAGTCATTTTCAACAGAGACATTTTAAAACACATGATCAGCAGTTTATACTACTTTGTGTACATATATTTTGTAATGCTTTATCCAAAATTGTGGCATGATCTGGGAAAGTTGACTGTGAGCAAACTCCTGTCTCTGCTGTGAGCGTAAGATGACGTCTTGCTGTCAGTGCCTGCCGTAAATGAAGACTGTCGTGAAGTATTGCGCATGTGCAGTCCAAGATTGCCTGTAAGGAAAAAGGCTTTTAAAACGTTAATTTGATACCAAACCATCAAACCCTTTCAGCGATTATAGTTTGATTTTAATCGTGATTTCAAAACATATGTTTTTTATGTCCCTTAGACCTCGGAAAATGGAGATACAGCTCTCTCCCTATTCATTTAGATAGCCGGTTGGTCTTCCTATGGACAAATAGCTGCCCGGAGGCCAATTTTGCCGCTGAGTGAGATGACTTGCCTTAGAAGGACTTTGGTGAAACTTAACATCATCTGCACTAACGTTTAACTGCCACTAGGAGGCTCTAAACTTAAATAGTTAATGTCCAAAACAATTATATTAATTAAAGAAAGACTTGTCTAAGTGTTCATTCCCTGATACAGAGACACACACAGATCAATAAGAGCATTCAGACATCGTTTCCTCTTCATGTGATTAAACTGATTTCTGCTTTTCAGGGTCGACTTTACTACGTCAGAGTATCAGCTTATAACATGAAGGGCTGGGGTCCTCCTTCTTCATCCCTCCCTCCATCCGCTGCTCCATCCAGTGAGTACTACTACTACTACAACTACTGCTATTATAGTGATGTAGTATGCAGTATTACAGTAAAAGTACTGCAGTATTATAGTGATGTAGTATGCAGTATTACAGTAAAAGTACTGCAGTATTATAGTGATGTAGTATGCAGTATTACAGTAAAAGTACTGCAGTATTATAGTGATGTAGTATGCAGTATTACAGTAAAAGTACTGCAGTATTATAGTGATGTAGTATGCAGTATTACAGTAAAAGTACTGCAGTATTATAGTGATGTAGTATGCAGTATTACAGTAAAAGTACTGCAGTATTATAGTGATGTAGTATGCAGTATTACAGTAAAAGTACTGCAGTATTATAGTGATGTAGTATGCAGTATTACAGTAAAAGTACTGCAGTATTATAGTGATGTAGTATGCAGTATTACAGTAAAAGTACTGCAGTATTATAGTGATGTAGTATGCAGTATTACAGTAAAAGTACTGCAGTATTATAGTGATGTAGTATGCAGTATTACAGTAAAAGTACTGCAGTATTATAGTGATGTAGTATGCAGTATTACAGTAAAAGTACTGCAGTATTATAGTGATGTAGTATGCAGTATTACAGTAAAAGTACTGCAGTATTATAGTGATGTAGTATGCAGTATTACAGTAAAAGTACTGCAGTATTATAGTGATGTAGTATGCAGTATTACAGTAAAAGTACTGCAGTATTATAGTGATGTAGTATGCAGTATTACAGTAAAAGTACTG
>NC_070597.1:1839664-1844664 GCF_027409825.1 Scomber japonicus | reverse complement strand
CGTTGCTCTTATTAAGGTATAAAATGGTCATAATGGTAAAAACACTTAAATGTGTTATTTCCTGTATCTCCTGGTGCACGCTGCCTGTTTAAGGGTTAAGTTAAAATGCTATTAACCCTTAAACAGGCAGCGTGCACCAGGAGATACAGACTCTTTAACTTTAGGAGGGTTAAGGTGGTTGTTTAATTGTATATGAGCCTTTAATTGGTAGAATTGAAGCTTGTGGTAGGTTTATACTTTGATAGAAATGATAAAAATCAGTTTAGAAACTAGTATGTGTGATATTAATGAGCAGAATGTATCACTTTAACTTTACTATGTTAAATAACACATTTAAGTGTTTTACCATTATCACCATTTTATACCTTAATAAGGGCAAAGCATCCTGGTGGAGATACAATTCATAAAATGCAAAATATATTAAAAATATGAAGGAAATGTTTTACTTTAGGTGCAAATGACATAACTAGTGACATCAAATATGATTTTTTACATTGAATTTTCCATTCCTGCCTGTTTAAGGGTTAATAAGGTAATAGCACTCTGAAAAGTTAGAGATCCACCAGCACAGAAACTAAACATTATTCCATTCTCATAATATTCAGTGAAAACTCCGACCAATCATATCGTTCGGTCCGCATTACGTAATCATGCGCGCACTCCGACCCGGAAGAGAGTCTGTATTATAATCCATCCATGATACTCGGAGATAGTAAACAGACAGTAATGACTGACAATGACAGACAGAAGCAGCCACGGCTTCCACCTCCAGCTGCTCCCACGGGGAAAAAGAAAAGTAAAGAAAGAGTTTGATGCAACAAGAGCTAAAAGAAGAATCAACAGATGAAGCTTCATCCAGAGCTAAAGACGGATGAAACGGTCGCGGAGTTTCTGCTTGAAAGGTATTTTTATTATAGACCCCCATTAAAGAGTCAGGAACTGGAGGTTTTCATTTACAGGTGATGGGTTAGATGATTGGAGGTGGATGATGTGATTATATGATGATATTTGGCTGTTTATGGTCTGGAAACTATATAACAACCGGTAACGTTAATCACCATGGCAACAGTGGTATATAATGTAACTGGAGGCTATCGTGTAAATCTTAAACATCAATAAACATTACACTTTCTCTCACAGTAATATATTAATGTGTTAATGGTGATAAAATAAGTTGTTGCTATTTATGGCGCTAATAACCGTTAAATTATTAGCGCCATAAACCGTATAAATAAAACCGTTATAACCGTTATAGAAATGTGCTAGCATAATGCTAACGAGTGCTATAACTGACGTCAGATTTACATAAATCATTAAACAGGTTATAGTCAAACAAACTATCAGTGAAACATCAGTTGACATAACCTATTTATTATTTAAGGACGCACATTAGAGAACATACAGTTATTATTCCTCCTGTTCATACTGACTATACATGGAGTACTAGTACTTTATGTAGTAATAGTAGTACTTTATGGAGTAGTAGTAGTACCTTATGTAGTAGTAGTAGTAGTACTTTATGTAGTAGTAGTAGTAGTACTTTATGTAGTAGTAGTGCTAGTACTTTATGTTGTAGTAGTAGTACCTTATGTAGTAGTAGTAGTTGTAGTTTATGTAGTAGTAGTAGTAGTACTTTATGTAGTAGTAGTAGTAGTAGTAGTACTTTATGTAGTATCAATCATCTTTCTCCTCCTCCTCTTCCTCCTCCTCCTCTTCCTACTCTACCTCCTCCTCCTCTTCCTCCTCTCCCTCCTCCTCTTCCTCCTCCTCCTCTTCCTCCTCCTTCTCCTCCTCTCCCTCCTCCTCCTCTTCCTCCTCTCCCTCCTCCTCTTCCTCCTCCTCCTCTTCCTCCTCCTTCTCCTCCTCCTCCTCTTCCTCCTCCTACTCCTCCTCCTCCTCTTCCTCCTCCTTCTCCTCCTCTTCCTCTGCCTCCTCCTCCTCCTCTACCTCCTCCTCCTACTCCTCCTCCTCCTACTCCTCCTCCTCCTCCTCTTCCTCCTCCTCATGTCAGACGGCTCCAGGTCTGCCGTCTGTTTACAGAACAGTAATTATGTGACGCTTAATTAGCGTCAGTAAAAAGCGGCGCTGTGGTTTGGAGATTGGCATCGCTGAGCGGCCGGCCGCCCTCGTGGGGCCGGAGGACGGAGAGAGGGATGGAGGGATGGAGGGAGGGAGGGAAAAAGAGATCGAACCAATGAACAAGATAAAATAACAGACTGGCAACGTGGGAGAGAGACTCGACCCCGATGACCCCGAAACTCTCTGAGACAAAAATAACTCCTCACAATGAAGACGTTAAAGTATTCAGGGACAAAGCTCTGATACACAAATGTGTTTTCAGTTTTTGGACTTTTTCTGTAATCTTTGATTTTTGCTGAAATATTGGATCATTTGAACATTTATTGAAATGAAAGCATGTGATTTGGTGGAGCTGTTAACAACCGACTACACACTGATGAGAAGTTTATTGTCCAAACATTTTCAAATCCACAAAAGTGAAATCAGTCAAACTGTCAAGAGTATTAAAATGTTTTGTTCTTCTTCTCTTGTTGTTTTATGTGCAGACACGTCGAAGCTTCAGAACCCGAGCAGGAAGCAGTCCGTCTCCAGGAGCCTCAAGCATCTCTTCAACTCCTCCAACAAGTTTGTGAAAACACTGAAAAGGTTTGTGATGATTCTGAATTCATCCTAAACCCTAACCCTCCTCTGCTGGTCACATGGTCACATGGTCACATGGTCACATGGTCACATGATCACATGGTCACAGGGTCACATGGTCACAGGGTCACATGGTCACAGGGTCACATGATCACATGGTCACAGGGTCACAGGGTCACAGGGTCACAGCACAGACGATGATCAATCAGCAACTATTGTTATCATCAGAGAATCATGTCAGTGATGTTTGAAGCAGAAAACACCAAAAGGTTAACCTGACCTGATAACTGATCAAGTGATAAAAAAATACTCAGTAGATTAATTGATAATGACATTTGGTGCTAATTAGTGTGATATAAACTGTTTGATGTTTGAACAAAGCTGCAGTCAGCTCATCAGCTATAATCAATCATTAATAAATGACCTGTGTGTGACCTCTGACCCTGTGTGTATTTAGGGGTGTGTACCTGACCTCTGACCCTGTGTGTGTGTATTTAGGGGTGTGTACCTGACCTCTGACCCTGTGTGTGTGTATTTAGGGGTGTGTACCTGACCTCTGACCCTGTGTGTGTGTATTTAGGGGCGTGTACCTGACCTCTGACCCTGTGTGTGTATATTTCGGGGCGTGTACCTGACCTCTGACCTCTGACCCTGTGTGTGTATATTTAGGGGCGTGTACCTGACCTCTGACCCTGTGTGTGTATATTTCGGGGCGTGTACCTGGCCTCTGACCTCTGACCCTGTGTGTGTATATTTAGGGGCGTGTACCTGGCCTCTGACCTCTGACCCTGTGTGTGTATATTTAGGGGCGTGTACCTGGCCTCTGACCCTGTGTGTGTATATTTAGGGGCGTGTACCTGGCCTCTGACCTCTGACCTCTGAACCTGTGTGTGTATATTTAGGGGCGTGTACCTGGCCTCTGACCCTGTGTGTGTATATTTAGGGGCGTGTACCTGGCCTCTGACCTCTGACCCTGTGTGTGTGTATTTAGGGGCGTGTACCTGGCCACTGACCTCTGACCTCTGACCTCTGACCCTGTGTGTGTGTATATTTAGGGGCGTGTACCTGGCCTCTGACCCTGTGTGTGTGTATTTAGGGGCGTGTACCTGGCCACTGACCTCTGACCCTGTGTGTGTATATTTAGGAGCGTGTACCTGGCCACTGACCTCTGACCTCTGACCCTGTGTGTATTTGTGTGTGTGTATTTAGGGGCGTGTACCTGACCTCTGACCTCTCTGTGTATTTAGGGGCGTGTACCTGGCCACGGTGTTCTTCCATAAGGACAGCCTGCTGGTGACGGCGGAGGATCAGATCCCCATCGTAGAGGTGGACGACTCGTACAGCAGCTCCCTCATGCAGGACTTCCATTGGTTCACCAAGGTGCTCTGACCTCACACACAGGTGTACACGCTGCTCTGTGATTGGATAGAATGACCAACAGGTGACTGTGTGTTACAGCTGTCCTGTATGTGGGAGGACGTCCGCTGGCTGAGACAGAGCATGTGTGTGTCCATGTCCTCGTCCTCCACGCTGCAGGCTCGACACAAGATGCTGACGGCCGCCGGACAGCTGCAGGTTAACCATTACATCATCTATTACTATATTACATCATCTATTATTATATTACATCATCTATTGTTATATTACATCATCTATTATTATATTACATCATTTATTACATCATCTATTACTATATTACATCATCTATTACATCATCTATTACTATATTACATCATCTATTACTATATTACATCATCTATTATTATATTACATCATCTATTGTTATATTACATCATCTATTATTATATTACATCATCTATTACTATATTACATCATCTATTACTATATTACATCATCTATTGTTATATTACATCATCTATTATTATATTACATCATTTATTACATCATCTATTACTATATTACATCATCTATTACATCATCTATTACTATATTACATCATCTATTACTATATTACATCATCTATTATTATATTACATCATCTATTGTTATATTACATCATCTATTATTATATTACATCATCTATTACTATATTACATCATCTATTACTATATTACATCATCTATTACATCATCTATTATTATATTACATCATCTATTATTATATTACATCATTTAATACTTTATTACATCATCTATTACATCATCTATTATTATATTACATCATCTATTACATCATCTATTATTATATTACATCATCTATTACATCATCTATTACTATATTACATAATTTAATACTTTATTACATCATTTAATACTTTATTACATCATCTATTACATCATCTATTATTATATTACATCATCTATTACATCATCTATTATTAT
>NC_070597.1:1827164-1829664 GCF_027409825.1 Scomber japonicus | reverse complement strand
AACGGACAAAAATACTGCAAAACGGACAAAATACTGCAAAAAAAAGACAAAAATACCTCAAAGAAAGATAAAAAATACTGCAAAAAAGATAAATTACTGCAAAAGGGACAAAAATACTGCAAAACAAGTTGAAAATACTACAAAAAGGACAAAAATAGCTCAAAGAAAGATAAAAAATATTGCAAAAAAGATGAAGATAATGCAAAAGGGACAAACATACTTCAATAAAAAATAAAATTACTGCAAAAATTACAAAGAAAACTGCAAAAAGGACAAAATTACTGCAAAAAAAACCAAAAATACCTCAAAGAAAATGACCAAAATACTGCAAAAAAGACAAATACTGCAAAAAAGACAAAAATACTGCAAAAAAAGACAAAAATACTGCAAAAAAGACAAAAATACTGCAAAAAAGACAAAAATACTGCAAAAAAAGACGTAAAAACTGCAAAAAAGACAAAAAAACTGCAAAAAAGACAAAAATACTGCAAAAAAGACAAAAATACTGCAAAAAAAGACAAAAATACTGCAAAAAAAGACGAAAATACTGCAAAAAAGACAAAAATACTGCAAAAAAAGACAAAAATACCTCAAAGAAAATGACAAAAAAGATGAAGATAATGCAAAAGGGACAAACATACTGCAAAAAAAGATAAAAATGACTGCAAAAACTTCAAAAGTACTGCAAAGGAAGACAAAAATACTGCAAACAAATACTAAAATACTGCAGAAAGGTAAAAATATTCAGGCTTCTAAATTGAGTTTCACTGATTGACAGCGTAGAAGTAGAAGCTCCCCTGCTGGCTGACCTGAGTACTGCAGGTATCTGATAAAGCTCAGAGATCACACTCAGATGATTCCCTCAGAGTTAAATGTGATCTGGTCTTTAAGCAGCAGCGTGTCGTGCTCTAGAGGGCGCCGTCGAGTCCTCAGACTGTCAGTCAGGCTGCTGTTTGCTTTCACACGCTGACTCTCTGCAGAAACCTGGGGTAAAAAAATGGAAAAAGTCTGGTAACTAGTTTATGGAAACATGTCGCGCTAATTCAGCCGTGAAACACTCGAGAATGAATTATCTAATAGATGTGGGAAAAACTCCTTAAATGGGATTTTTTTTTTTTTTAAACATGTGGAGCCGTGAGTCAGAGTTCAGCTCCGTCTGTCTGCTCATCAACAACGCTTTCATTTCACTTTTTAATTTAACATCCTCCCTTTTTCTTTTCTTTTTTTCTTCTCTTTTCTTCTCTCTCTGGGGAAAAACTACAAAAAGAATCCAAAGTGTGTGAGAACAAATGAGTGTGTAATCCAGTGTGAGAGGTTTATTGATGCAGTAAAGTGTAACTGCTGGAGTATTAGCTGTTAAACGACTTGTTTTACTAGCGTTTAAAGAAGTCCAGAAGCTGCTGCTGCTGTCACTGCTCCACCAGAACCGAGCTATGAAAGTGTGTGTGTGTGTGTGTGTCTGTGTGTGTGTGTGTGTGTGTGTGTGTGTGTGTGTGTGTGTGCTCCACCAGAACCGAGCTATGAAAGTGTGTGTGTGTGTGTGTGTCTGTGTGTGTGTGTGTGTGTGCTCCACCAGAACCGAGCTATGAAAGTGTGTGTGTGTGTGTGTGTGTGTGTGTGTGTGTGTGTGTGTGTGTGTGTGTGTGTGTGTGTGCTCCACCAGAACCGAGCTATGAAAGGAAACCGTCTGCAGATTTCTGTGAAGAGCTCGCCGCCGCGGTTAATGGACACCGACCACAAAACCACACGGGTGCTCTCCGATCGCAGCGCTGCCAGAGAGTGTGTGTGTGTGTGTCTCTGTGTGTGTCTCTGTGTGTGTGTGTGTGTGTGAGTGTGTGTGTGTGTGTAACCATCTATCTAGCTCTCTGTCTGTGATTTTTAAAGCCTGGAAAAAAGTGGCCCCCCGACCACAAATTGCTCAGAGAGAGTAGGAATGTCAGGGGAAAAAATAATACCAATCGGAGCATGTGGAGAGGTGTGTGTGTGTGTGTGTGTGTGTGTGTGTGTGTGTGTGTGTGTGTGTGTGTGTGTGTGTGTGTGTGTGTGTGTCTGTGTGTGTGTGGGTGTGGGTGTGTGTGTGTGAAGCTGCTTCAGTCAGCACACAAACATTTAGACATCTCTACTTGTGAGGACGTTCATTTCACTCCCCAACGTTTAAGAAAACTCAAATGTCCTCACAATTATATTACTTTTATAACTATGAGATCAAATAAAAGATAACTTTACAAAAAGCTTCCAGATGATCCAAATAGTTAGTCAAATAAATAACTTAAATTTCCTGTGCAAGAAAGTCTTGAAAAATATCTAAAAATATCCTCCTGTAGTAAAACGTCCTCACTCAAAGTGTCGGTCCTCATAACGATAGAAAAACAAGAACACACACACACACACACACACTCTAGTTCCCCAGCATGTGTGATCTGGGAGGTCCTGACTCTCCCTGTGTGTGTGTGTGTGTGTGTGTGCATGTGAGTGTGTGTGTTTGTGTGTGTGTGTGTGC
>NC_070597.1:1819664-1822164 GCF_027409825.1 Scomber japonicus | reverse complement strand
CTTGGCTGCACCTGGGTGTTTAGCGTGGAGGTGCTAACTCAAACTCCACGTACTCCGGTGGTAGTTAAACTCCGTTTGACACAGGTTGCATTTTACTTTTGACTTGTCAACTGAAGCGTCTGGAAGTGTTTTAAAGTTAAACAAGCCGTTCAAAAGTCCAGTAGCTCTCTTACTTTCCATCAGCGCGGTAGGTTTACTGCAGGAGGCCACTTCAAAGCATAGCGCTACAGCTAGAGGAGCCGTCTACGGGGGAGTAGAAGGGACAAAAAGGCTTGACACATTAAAATGCCATTAAAAAGAAATTAACACGTTATAGATTGCATTAATCTGATCGCGATTAACGCGTTAACGCTGACAGCCCTAGTTAAAATGTCTTATTTTGTCTGACGAGGAACCAAAAATATCAAGTTTAATATCACAAAAAAACAAAGTTTAACTTAAAGTCTGAAATGTTTGTAAAGGTTATCAACATAGACGTCGGCATCATCTGCATAGAAACTCACTCTGATACTGTGGGATTCAACTGTTCAACAGACACAATACAAATAATAAATAATAATAAAATATAATAAAAAATAAAACTCAGAATAAAAAGAAATAAATTAATAAAAGACAATAAATGACGAGCGACATGATCTTCAGTTGGACACGACTTTTACAAACATGAGTCTTCATCAGTTTTTCTCTCCTCTTCTTCCTCCTCCTTCTTCTTCTCCTTCTTCTTCTTCTCCTTCTTCTTCTTCTTCTCCTCCTCCTTCTTCTTCTTCTTCTCCTCCTTCTTCTTCTTCTTCTTCTTCTCCTTCTTCTTCTTCTTCTTCTTCTTCTCCTCTCTGCAGCAGCTGGATGAGATGCGTCGTGACCTCCGCTGGATCACCGACGCGCTGCAGTACGCTCGCTACAAGCAGCCCCGCGGCGGCGTGCCGGTCACCTGCCTGGTGGACGCCAGCGCTGCAGAGAGCAGCTCCAGCCAGCAGAAGAACGACTCCACCTCCTCCAACATGGACTTCCTGCCAACGCCGTCGCCCTCGCCTGAACTCCGCCGGAGGAAAACCATCAGCGGTGAGTCGCTTCACTTCAGCCTCAATATTTCACTCACACCCTGAAACCCTGAACCCTGAACCCTGAGTCTGACCCGATGATGTCGTCCTCTCAGACTCGCTGCTCGGTTCAGAAGACGACTGGTCCTCGGAGGTTTTCCTGCCGACGGACAGCGACTACGACTCCAGCGACGCTCTGAGCCCCCGTGAGCTGGACCTGCTCTACTCGCCCCCGCAGGATCTTTCCCAGCAGGCCGTTCACTCGCTGGGGGGCAGCGCTCCCGACGTGCTGCAGATCCACGAGCTCAGGTCTGTGAATGTCCTGCAGATTACTGTGTGTAGTAAAATAAGATTATATTAGATTAGATAAGATAAGTTAAAATGTTCCTTTATTAGTCCCTCAGTAAATGGTAAATGTTCTTATATATCGCCTTTCTAGTCTTTGTGACCACTCAAAGCACTTTACATCACATCTCATTCACACATTCACACACATTCATACATTGATGGCAGGAGCTACCACACAGGGTGCCAACCTGCTCATCAGGGGAATCTAACCATTCATTAACACGCTGTTGGCACGGCAACGGGAGCAATTTTGGGGTTAAGTGTCTTGCCCAAGGACACAACGACATGTGGACTGGAGGAGCCGGGAATCGAACCGCCAATCTTTATTCTGTACTCTGTATTACAGCAGAGTGGAGAGCAGAAATAGAAAGAATAAAGAACAATACATAATAATTACACAAACTATAGTAAGAATAATAACAGTACTCATATATATTTAGATTTGTACCCCCTCTCACACACACACACACACACACTCTCTCACACACACACACAGTCACACACACACCATCTGGCAATTTAAACTTCGTCTCTTGGATGAATCCGTGATGAACTCTTCTGTGTTTCAGGTACAGCGTCTGCCCCCCCAGAGACCCTCCTCTGTCCCCGGTGGTGAAGTCTAAAGACGCTCCTCTGTCCTCCCCCCTCCTCCCCCACTCCCTGTCTCTCTCTAAAGACCTTCCTCTCTCTACCTCCAGCCTGCCTCACTCCCCGTCCCTCCCCAGGACCCTCCCCACCTCCCCGTCCCTCCCCAGGACCCTCCCCACCTCCCCCTCTCTCCCCAGGACCCTCCCCACCTCCCCCTCCCTCCCGCTGTCCCCCCGCTTCTCCAAAGACCTGCCTCTGTCCCTGCCACTGTCCCCCGGGCTGTCCGACGCCACCAAGACTCTGGAGGGTCTCTCGCTGACCCGGGAGAGAGTCACCCCGAACCCCCCCGCCAAACGCAAACTGCTCTCCAGAAGCCACCGGGGCCAGTACTTCAGCGGGCCCCAGCGCTGGCTGCGAGGTCACAGCGGCGAGATTTACTCCGGGTCTTTATCTGAGGGGGTTTACACCAAGCAGCACGACTCAGACCTGCCCCTCCCTGGAGTCCTGTCCCCCCCCCCTCTGCAGCA
>NC_070597.1:1809664-1814664 GCF_027409825.1 Scomber japonicus | reverse complement strand
AGCTTTTCTCATTACTGACTATAAAACCCGGTCTGTTTGTTGAGTGTTGAAGATAAAGAAGTTATTAATGTACAGCTGGTGTTATGTTTGTTTGAATGTGTAACTCAGATCCTTCGTTCAGCTTTAAAAAAGAAAAAACCAGACCTGCACTAATTAAACTGACACATGAACATTCACAAGAAGTCCACTAACTTTATTTCTGCTGCTTTCTTTCTTCTTCTTCTTTCTTCCATCAATCATTTTACTTCACACTGATTTCAGACCTGGATTCATTTATCACGTCTTTAAGTTGAAGGTTTTAGATTTCATTTTAACAGTTTGAACATTTTTTACACCTTTTTCTTGTGACTTGAGTTCAGCTTTGTGATTTAGAGTTCATGTCCTAAGTTTTATTTTAGGTTATGTGTACGATACGATAAGTCCGTATGTGGACAAAGGTTATTAAAGTTCACTAAAACTAAAACTAGCAGCGAAAAAATAAATAAAACTAGAATGAACAAAACTAAACTAACTGAAACTAAAGTGAACAGCAGATCAAATCATCTTAGTTATAGTTTTCTTTTCATTGTCTCTATGGTGACTGTATAGTGTTTATTGTCTCCATGGTGACTGTATAGTGTTCATCGTCTCCATGGTGACTGTATAGTGTTCATCGTCTCCATGGTGACTGTAGTTTTCTTTTCATTGTCTCCATGGTGACTGTATAGTGTTTATTGTCTCCATGGTGACTGTATAGTGTTCATCGTCTCCATGGTGACTGTATTTTTCTTTTCATTGTCTCCATGGTGACTGTATAATGTTCATCGTCTCCATGGTGACTGTATAGTGTTCATTGTCTCCATGGTGACTGTATAGTGTTCATTGTCTCCATGGTAACTGTATAGTGTTCATTGTCTCCATGGTGACTGTATAGTGTTCATTGTCTCCATGGTGACTGTATAGTGTTCATTGTCTCCATGGTGATTGTATAGTGTTCATCGTCTCCATGGTGACTGTAGTTTTCTTTTCATCGTCTCCATGGTGACTGTATAGTGTTCATTGTCTCCATGGTGACTGTATAGTGTTCATCGTCTCCATGGTGACTGTATAGTGTTCATTGTCTCCATGGTGACTGTATAGTGTTCATTGTCTCCATGGTGACTGTATAGTGTTCATTGTATAGTGTTCATCGTCTCCATGGTGACTGTGTAGTGTTCAGCGTCTCCATGGTGACTGTATAGTGTTCATCGTCTCCATGGTGATTGTATTGTGTTCAGTGTCTCCATGGTGACGGTATAGTATTCATTGTCTCCATGGTGACTGTATAGTGTTCATCGTCTCCATGGTGACGGTATAGTGTTCATTGTCTCCATGGTGACTGTATAGTGTTCAGTGTCTCCATGGTGACTGTATAGTGTTCGTCGTCTCCATGGTGACTGTGTAGCGTTCATCGTCTCCATGGTAACGGTATAGTGTTCAGTGTGGCTTGCTGAGATAACGGTTAGTACCAAACACAGTGTCAGCATTATTTCATCCTTCACAGCTTCTACTAATCAAGACTTTCCTCCTAAAACCTGAAACACTAAAAACTAAGACTAAACCAGTGGCGGCTGGTTAATGGAGAGAGACCCAACTGCAGTTAAGATGACTGACCAGGGCGCCGCCGTATATCTAATCTATGCTGGAAGTTTCTTCTTCGTGTAATTGGCGTCCATAATACATCCATGGTCCGTATCGATTAGCGGTTAGCACCATGGTTAACACGTTATTTAAATATTGCACAGTGATGGTGATAATGGTGATAATGCAGTGAGTAATGGGTATAGAGTAATGATATTGCATGGTATAAAATTACATTAAATATTAAGTATTGATAAATTAATATTCATGTGAAAGTAAGCATGACATTTGTTGCAACTGCTGCCTAATCTGAAAGTGCTCAGTTAGTTTAAATATTTTATTAATCCTCATTTTATTTAATCTGAGAACTCTATTCAATCTCAGTTATTATTCAGTCCTATTGTGTGTGTGTGTGTGTGTGTGTGTGTGTGTGTGTGTGTGTGTGTGTGTGTGTGAGAACCCCACCACATAAACATAATATTCACATTTGTATTCATAATGTTGATATGAAAGTTAAATCCATGAAACGTTATAACTTGATTAGTGTAGGCTTCTAACTAACTTCTGAGTCTTACAGCAGAATATAAACTTGTAGAGTCAATTATATGTTTACAATAATCATGTAACTGCAACAAAGTTCATACAATTATGTGTAAATGTATGTGGAGTTTTTTTAGGCTTTTATTTTTGTGTTCGCTCGGAGCGGTGATTCACTTCCGCCTGACACTTCTGGTAAGGATTGGATAGATATGAGCGGCGATTGACTAACTACCGTTTGTAACTTCCGGCAAGGATTGGATTTATGGCGGTGCGCTTGTCGGCCATCTTTACTACAGGAAGGTACTTTTAAATACAAACACGGAAGTAGCTGCAGACATAGACATAATAAAGGTTATTATTATGTCTATGTCTGCAGCTATCAGGACATTAGCATTGAAGCTAAGTTGTTTTTAGCAGACTTAGCATCGCTGAGCTCTTTCTGCAGCTGTTTCACCACATCTAGCCCTAACTCTGGACCTCCGCTATGCCAAGCTCCACAAGAGGAACATAGGACCAACAGGACTAAACATCAGGTACTAGCTGCATTCCTCTTATTAATACTGTAAACGATTAGAAAGACTTTATAAAAGACATAAATATGAAGTGTAAAAAACTAAAATGCAGGATAAGAATTGATGGAAGTAGTTTTGACTATTACAGTTAATTTGGGGAACATTTCATTATTAAAATAAGAAGTTAAATAAGTTATGCTTCATCACAGCAGTGTGTAGTGCTTAATGCGCCATCTAGTGTCCTGTTCAGGTATTACAACAACTAACAGATTACAGTAAAATCAGGACTGAAGACACAATAACTAGAATATAGGTGGTGGCAGGGGCGCCATAAGGGGATGAAGAGTTAGGATGATTCTCAGGGCCCATGATTGAGAAGTGCACTAAAAACATTACAACATGGGTTGTTGCTTTTTAATTAGCTTACAATCAGCAATAGACATAAATGAGGTATTTTAGCTACAATGAACAATCACTTTATTTATTTATTTTTTGGCAGAAATGACCCACCCAAAGCCTCCGCATTGCCCATAAATCCCCCCTCTAATTGGTTCAGTCCTGTGTCCTGTTTTCACGTCAGTAGATATTGTAGTTAGTATTGGACTATAATTGCATGATTGGTGTGACCTGTATGAGGTGGTGGGGCCCAATGTCCCTGTCAGCTCCCCTGGGTGGTGGTGTCTCTATTTAAGCATTTTACCTTATTGGTAACTTTAACTGCTGGTATATTTAGGTGATGTGAGTGAAAAGGACATTTTATCTAATTATATATTTATTTATTCCTCTCTCTGTGGGTCTGAGATGTTATACTGAGACAAACCAAGGAACGTTATAGTGTGTTGTTTTTAGATTGGTTTTTCTTTCTTATTCTTATTTTTTTGCTGCGGTATGAAGTGGTGCTACCAGCCGCCACTGACTAAAACTACTTCATCACTTGTTAAACTCACTAAAACTAAACTGTAATGAATAAAAAAAGCAACCTGAAAAACTAATGAACATTTGTAAACTATAATAACTCGTACTGGTTCGGACTCAATGATGTCGATAATTATTGTGACTTCTTTCTGGATCTATATGTGAAGTTTCAGTCCTTAACCCTTTATTGGGCAAATAATTATATTTGGTAACTTCTGTAAATATCCCAAAATATCCTTCCTTCCTTCCTTCCTTCCTTCCTTTCCTTCCTCCCTGCCTTCTTTCTTCCCTTCCTCTTTTCCTTTCTCCCTCCCTCCCTCCTTATTTCCTCCGTCCTTCCTTCCTTTCCTTACTTCCATCTGTTCTTCCCTCCCTCCCTACCTCCCTCCTTCTCTCCTCCCTCCCTCCTTCTCCCTTTCTTTCCTCCCCCTACCTTCCTTCCTTCCTTCTTTCCTCTGTCCGTCCTTCCTTCCCTTCCTTCCTTCCTTCCTTCCTTCCTTCCTTCCTTCCTTCCATCCTTCCTTCCTCCCTTCCTTTCAATGAGTGTCCTATAAAGGGTTAAAGTTCTCATAAGGACTCTGAACTTTCATCATCTGCAAACACAAAGATCCAAAAGCTGCAACAACCTTCAGTTTCATCTTCGTCATTGATTCTAAAAATCAGTTTATTAACGACTCTGACTTTATTAAGGATGCATCAGATCGTCCTCGTGTTGAGTCACATTCAGAGTATTTTAGCAGCTGCAGTATTCGCTGGTCTCGCTGGTCTCGGTGGTCTCGTGGATGTCTTGCAGTGAAACCTGTGAGTCGGCGATGATGACGAAGTGATGATGTCGTCCTGTCGTCCTGCTCGCTGCCATATCTGAGGCATTCTGGGTATGTGAGTAAAGCTCTGCCAATCAGAGGAAATGTGAGCCGACTGTGAGTTTAGGAGCAGAGTGGAGATAATGTGCTGAATCACGGCCGACTCTGGTTTTATAAATAATAATAAAAGTCACTAAAATGCTTCAGTGTTTAAATCTGAGACACAAAATGATGACCAGTTTATTTACAAACATTTAATAAAACAGAGAAATAAATGTTTTTGTCTCTTTGTGAGATTTTCTGACGGGAATAAAGATTTAAAACATTTTAAAGTTTAGTTTGAAGGAAACAGATTCCTCCATTAAACAGCTGTAGCTAATGTTTGAGGCTCAGTGATAATAAATGTTGGTAAGATGATGAATCCATAAATCAGTTAAACTAGATTTAAAAGCAGCATCAGGTTTGTTAAAATGTAAATTCAGACTGAACTCCGCAGCAAGACATCATGGAGGTTACGCCCAGTTCAATATAATCAATATATTAAAAAAGATCAATAAGAGAGATTTGAAATGACATTGAAGGAAGGAGGGAAGGAAGGAAGGGAGGAAAGAAGGAAGGGAGGGAGGACAGA
>NC_070597.1:1806191-1809464 GCF_027409825.1 Scomber japonicus | reverse complement strand
TTGTCTCTCTCTTTCCTCCCTCCTTTCCTTCCTTACCTCGTCTCTCTCTTTCCTCCCTCCTTTCCTTCCTTACCTCCTTGTCTCTCTCCTCCCTCTTCCTTACCTCCTTGTCTCTCTCTTTCCTCCCTCCTTCCTTTCCTTCCTTACCTCTTCTCTTTTTCTTTCCCTCCCTCTTTCCTTCTTTCCTCCCTCCTTTCCTTCCTCCCTCCCTCTTTTCCTTCCTTACCTCATTGTCTCTCTCTTTCCTCCCTCCCTCCCTCCTTTCCTTCCTTACCTCCTTGTCTCTCTCTTTCCTCCCTCCTTCTTTCTTTCCACCCTCCCCTCCCTGCTTTCCTTCCTTACCTCCTTGTCTCTCTCTTTCCTCCCTCCTTCCTTCTTTCCTCCTCCTTTCCTTCCTTACCTCCTTGTCTCTCTTTCCTCCCTCTTCTTCTTTCCACCCTCCCTCCTTTCCTTCCTTACCTCCTTCTCTTTTTCTTTCCTCCCTCCTTTCCTTCCTTCTTCCTTCCCTCCTTCCTCCCTCCTTCCTTCCTTACCTCCTTGTCTCTCTCTTTCCTCCCTCCTTCCTTCTTTCCACCCTCCCTCCCTCCTTTCCTTCCTTACCTCCTTCTCTTTTTCTTTCCTCCCTCCTTCCTTCTTTCCCTCCCTCCTTTCCTTCCTTACCTCCTTGTCTCTCTCTTCCCCCCTCCTTCCTGCTTTCCACCCACCCTCCCTCCTTTCCTTCCTTACCTCCTTCTCTTTTTCTTTCCTCCCTCCCTTCCTTCTTTCCTCCCTCCTTTCCTTCCTTACCCTCCTTGTCTCTCTTCCTCCCTCCTTCCTTCTTTCCTCCCTCCTTCCTTCTTTCCACCCTCCATCCCCTCCTTCCTTACCTCCTTCTCTTTTCTCTTTCCTCCTCCTTCCTTCCTCCCTCCATCCCTCCTTCCTTACCTCCTTCTCTTTTTCTTTCCTCCCTCCTTCCTTCTTTCCTCCCTCCTTTCCTTCCTTACCCTCCTTGTCTCTCTCTTTCCTCCCTCCTTCCTTCTTTCCACCCTCCATCCTTACCTCCTTCTCTTTTTCTTTCCTCCCTCCTTCCTTCTTTCCTTCCTTCTTCCTTCCCACCCTCCCTCCCCTCCTTTCCTTCCTTACCTCCTTCTCTTTTTCTTTCCTCCCTCCGTCCTTCTTTCCACCCACCCTCCTTTCCTTCCTTACCTCCTTGTCTCTCTCTTTCCTCCCTGCTTTCCTTCCTTACCTCCTTGTCTCTCTCTTTCCTCCCTTCTTCCTTCTTTCCACCCTCCTCCCTCCTTTCCTTCCTTACCTCCTTCTCTTTTTCTTTCCTCCCTCCTTCCTTCTTTCCACCCTCCCTCCCTTCCTTCCTTACCTCCTTGTCTCTCTCTTTCCTCCCTCCTTTCCTTCCTTACCTCCGTGTCTCTCTCTTTCCTCCCTCCTTCCTTCTTTCCACCCTCCCTCCCTCCTTTCCTTCCTTCTTCCTTCCCTCCATCCTCTCTCCTTTCTTCCTCCCTCCTTCTTTCCTCCTTTCCTTCCTTTCTTCCTTCCCCTCCTTCCTCCCTCCTTTCCTTCCTTCTTTCCTCACCTCCTTCTCTTTTTCTTTCCTCCCTCCTTCCTTCCTCCTCCCTCCCTCCCTTTCCTTCCTTACCTCCTTGTCTCTCTCTTTCCTCCCTCCTTTTCCTTCCTCACCTCCTTGCCTCTCTCTTTCCTCCCTCCTTCCTTCTTTCCCTCCTTCCTCCCTCCTTTCCTTCCTTCTTTCCTCCCTCCCTTCCTTACCTCCTTGTCTCTCTCTTTCCTCCCTCCTTTCCTTCCTTACCTCCTTGTCCCTCTCTTTCCTTCCTTCTTTCCTCCCTACTTCCTTCCCTCCTTCCTCCCTCCTTCCTCCCTCCTTTCCTTCCTTCTTTCCTCCCTCCTTTCTTCCTTACCTCCTTGTCTCTCTCTTTCCTCCCCTCCTTTCCTTCCTTCTTTCCCTCCTTCCTCCCTCCCTTCCTTCCTTGACTCAAGGAAACCAGGAGGGTTAGTAAGACCTGATGTGAGGAGTGAAGATGACTAGTAGGAAGAGCACTGTCCAGTCAGAATGTAAATTAGATGTACATGTTTTTATTATTTTATTTTATTTGATGACAGAACTTTGTATAAAAGGTCTTAAGGTATTATTAATATAATCAAATCTACTGTACGTGTTAATCTTGATTGTATCTGTGTATATTTATAATGAGAGCATCCAGATGTGCTGCAGCTGTTTCCGTGACGACTGAAATATTAAAAGTTCAGTTCTCACGTTGTTTCAATCAGAGCTCTGCTGTCCAATAAAAAGGGAGAGTTTGTTTCTAAGTCACGTGACTCAGACTGGTTCTTCTTCTGGTTCTTCTTCTGGTTCTTCTTCTCGTTCTTCTTCTGGTCATTCCAAAAAGTTTTACTGTAGCTGCTAGATGATAAAACAAGTGAGAAATGGTTTCATTTTCAAGTCCACAAAAATCACATGCATATTCAACGTCTAATTTAAATCTTTCAAGGGTTTTCTTTGCAGGGTAGATTTGATGTACAATTTTAAACGGTTCTTCTTCTGGTGTCTGAAATGTAAAACCAGTCAGATGACGTCACTGCCGGCTCCACACGTTCAGCTTCTTACTCCAACAAACATCAAACGTCTTCTTATTCAGTCACATGTTTGTCCATTTACTTTTAAATAGAAATGAAATCACAGATAACTTATTAAAAAGTCATAAAGCTCATTTGGGAAGTATTTTAATTTATTTGAGACTTTTTTTTCTCATCTACATTTAAAAACTAAATATTTTTCTTTTTAAATGTAAATGTAGTTTATTTCTACAGCCCTGTACAACAGTCCTGTCAGTGCTTTACAGCAGGTACTAAATAAAGAGAGGAAGAAGTAAAAATTATTAAAAACAATAAAATAACAGTGAAAGCAATAAAATCCAACAAAATCGAATAAGATAAAATAAGATAAAATAAGATAAAATAAGATAAAAGTGTCTGGGTACTACTGGGTGTTAAAAGCCATCCTAAAAAAGTAGGTTTTTAGCCTGGACTTGAAGAGGCCCAGGTCAGGTTTTTACTGCTTTTACTTCACGTCTGATTGATGTTTTACATTCAACATGAGATATTACATCATAAAATATCATTTATAACTTTGATTTAGATAATATACTTTATTGTCTCTGAGGAGAATATTATCACACATCTGCTTCATGAAACCAGCAGCAGTAATCATTTACAACCACATAATAAAGATACAACTAAACTACAACTAATATATTTTGGGTTTTA